>NC_089316.1:19968353-20110188 GCF_036669915.1 Pocillopora verrucosa | reverse complement strand
TGTTCAGTTTATTCAACGATTTCTTTAGTCAGAGGATGGCATCTCTGGAGATTCATTTAAATTCCTTCAGGAACATTCAAAGTCCGAGAACTACGAGAGTCCATGTGTTGGGCAACCTGTGCAGCCCTTGATTCCGCAATTGAAGGGATTCTTGTAGGGGCTAGCCGTAAATCGTGCACACCAATTACATTGTCCGTACCAAAAGCAAATGAAATGGCACACTGTCCGCCAATTTGCTTAAGCGTCGAAATTCCCTCTTGCGAACAGAATAAATGATTGGATTGGTCACAGAGCTAATGTAATAAATACATGGAGTGGTTTGCGTAACTTCGGATGGAAATTCTACCTTGAAGAAATAATGAAGAACGAAATCGGTCCACTCAGGAAGATAAACGCCGCCATTATGATGCAAACGTCGACAGCTGCCTTCCGATCTTTGATTCTTCTCGTGTCGTGTTGTTGGTGCTGGCTTGGACCATTGTTAAAACTTGCAGCTCTGCTTTCCAAAAATATGACTGGTTGATCGTTAGATTGGATAGCGTTAACTGTTTTAAAAAGTCTCCAGGTTAGGAAAAAGATTATTGAAATTGGCACAACGAACATGATGAATGCCGCAGCGGTAGCATGAAAAGCAGGGGCATCTGAAGCTGCCCCGCAAAAGAACAGTTTCGAATGATAAAGGCAGATTCTTCTTGTCTGAAAAAAGCGGTGGCAACTACAAGAACAAGGACAGTCCATATCAGTACTATTACCACGACTTTTGATCTAGTAATGGAACCATCAAAGGTGATTTTACAATGGCGCTATACCTTCATGACACAGCTATGAGATGAAGAACCGTATTCAAGTAGAAATATCCTGAAACAAGGTAATGCAGTTTACAAATTGTTTTCCATACAACCATCGTTCTTGGGCAGTGCTTGTGATACTCAGCGAGTTGCCTAGGATCAAAAAGAGAATATATGATCCTGCTAGGCAGGCAAGTAGAACATACCGCATCACATGAAATCTGCTCTCCATACAAATCGTTGCTATGACCAGTTAATTTCCAGGAAGGCCAACAACGTCGATGACAACATGAACACCGGCAAGGGACTTGCGAGAAAACCATGATTGCTAACCATGATACTGTCAATAAACAAAAAAAGGAGAATTATTAATGAGATCTTGGAAGTGAAAAAAAAAATTAAAAACAGCAAAATAAAACAAAAAGGAAAACGCTGACAGGAAACAGGCTAAGGAGCAACTAATGAATTTCCTACCGATCGTTATGTACCAGATTTGAGCTTCCTTATTGTGGTCTTTCATTAATCACAGAGGAATAATTTAGTATTTTTGGAAGAAAATTTCAATTAAGCAAAGTCGGCGCAGTTTGAATTTAAACAGAAAATGAAGAGTTCCTGAGCATTTTTTGATTTGAAATCCGGAGAGAGTATGTGGTTTTTCGTTTTTTTTTCTTTTGTAATCATAGAAAATAAATTTCATTTTGGCAGCCGAAATAAAAAGTTGACGTAAAGCTGTTTGAAATAGAGGGGAAAATCTGTTATCGGCGCGCCTGCAGAATCGTTTCTCTCGCTTTGTCAAAATAGCTATTGTACCCAACACCAAATTAACACTTGCATTGAATAGAGGATCATAATGGAGTTAAGGCTTTTACGGCGAACGGTTCATTTCTTTCTGCTACGATTAACCGAAATATTAACAATTGATTTTAATCATTTTGAAAAGATTAATAATTAATTTTCATCGTTCTAAAACACCTCTACTTGCTCGCTTTTACCTTTGGAGTCAAGCAACAGAGTAATTTTGTGTTTTCGTGCAATGGCCATAAGACGAGACACATAAAAGTCCAAGATTTTAACACATTCAAAATTATGCATCGAAAATGGGAGAAATTTTTACGGATAACCTTTTTTACGACAACGGTTAAAATTTGTCAATTTCTCACGGTTAAATTTTTTGACCATTTTACGGTTAACTTTTAACTTCATTGAGACCTTGCCTCTCTCCTTTGATAACATCAATAAAGGCAAGACAATATAATATAAACTGGGCATACGTTTCTGGTTTCTCTCGTCTAAAAGGGAAAATCCGGCTAAAAGTTTTAGCCATTAATCTTACATAAGTACAATAAAGTTAGTCCTTATTATATTAGCGGGGGTGTAAATTAAGGATTTCCTTTCACCTGTTTAAAGAGGGTGGCATAAACTTTTAAAACAAGTTACGCGTGATTAAGCCCAAAACTAACATGTGACACGCGATGTTAACAGAAAAGTAAGATGAGATCTGAGCTTTCCTAAAAAAACTCATGACGCATGCGCATGAAATATTGTAGAGTACACGTGATGCGTGAATTTTTCTAAAATTCACACCTGAAGCCTTGAAAGTTCTGGAAACTTAACGGGCCCGAAAAGCTGTTCTGTTTTCTTTCAAGAAAGGGGTTTGAAAAGTTTTGAAAATTCTGCAATGAAACTATCAGCTAAAGAAACAAAATGGACTGTTAAAGGTTCTAAAGTCTAGTTATCTAATCTTTAAATTTAACTTAAAAATATGGCTTTGGGCTTGGTAAGTAACCGGGACGTTCGAAAAACTGGCCCCTGATTTAACGGGAGATACAGTCAAATTTGACCTCCTTGCTTTCCGTGTTCTGAAGAACACGGGAAAAACTGGGAAAATTGTTTATGCATCCTCGGTAGCCTTTGGTTTTCTGAGCAAACAAGAGAAAGGACTTCAAATACAGAGATTCCCCCTCCCTTCAACACACACTCACACATGTGTGAACAACACATATAAGTTGCAATAACAACGAGTTAAACATACTAAGCTAGGAATATATAATATTGAAACAATCAAACAATGGCCTCAGAGAAGCGATTAGTGTTAATTATAAAACTTTGTACTTCGTGAAACAAAGCACAGTTGACGTCGTAATTTACAAACTCAACACCATACAATAAAAAATTTAGTTTCCTAGCAACTCTACTCGATGACCGCGTTTCACCTAGAATATTAGCAGCCGAGGTAAGGAGAAAATCACGTTGAGCGGCATACCTTGGGAAATACAAGGAAAAATGTTTCAAGGATTCAGAGTCAAAACTGCACTCGCAAATTGGCGACACACAACTATTAATTTTGATGAGATATTCTCTTACACAAGAAAACCCAAGTCAAAAGCGGGTGTGATCAACAGATGCGTGCCTTGTAAAAGAACAATCGTATAACCTATTGTAAGTATGCCGAAAGAGAATTGACCGAGTTTTCGCTTTAAAAGTGGGAAGAGGTACAGAGTTTCGGAAATCTAGGTCCAGAGAATTCCAGCCAGTGATTGCTAAAGGAAAAAGAGACTTGTTCTACAGTTCGAAGTTGAGTGAAGTTTTCTCTTGATCTGAGACGAAAATTTGTACCTTCATTAGATAGTTTGGGCAATAGTTAAGTTAAATAACGTGGAGCAAGATATTCTTGACAATTTTGTAAAATTAGCTTAGTTTATGCAATTCTCTCCTGGAACTAAGAGGCTGCCACGCAAGTTCATTATGTAACCTCGCAGAACTGGTTCCCTTAATGGCTCCTGTTACCACCCCTTTGGCTTCGTATCGAACATTATCCAGTAAAGCTGAATCACGATTACGACAGTTGTTCCAGATAACATCCCCATATTCGATGAGCGGTCTAATCAGGGTTTTGTACAAGCATGTTAAGATGGATTTATCAACTATGTATTTGAAAATTTCAACATATTTAATCGTTTAGAGGCTTTCTTGTACATCTTAACTATATGATTTCTCCACCACATATTACTCTGCAAAGTTAGGCCTAAGTGAGTGTGAGACTCAATGTCTTTGACGACCTTGGTGTCAAGAAATAGAGGTAGTGATCTTTTTTATTACGCCTGAGAGAAAATACACCATTGCGAGAATTAACAGGATTCATAGTTACCAACCATTTGTCAGCCCACTCGGAGATCTTATTTAGATAAGAATTTAGGCAACCAGCTGATACGGCTGGCTCGTGAACAGTGTAGTATCATCGGCATAAATGAAAGGAACAGAGGCGAGATCGTCAGTAATATCATTGATATAAATAAAAAATAAAACGGTAAAAACGAACGATAAAATCCGACGTTTCGGAGTAGTCATGACTCCATTATCAAGGTAAAAGTTTAAAACATGCAAATAACAGTATTTAAGCGATGTGGCGCGAAAAATTAATAAATAAATAAATAATAATAATAAATAGAAGCGGTCCTATCCCAGACCATTGAGGGACTCCGGAGTACACTGTTCGCAAATCAGAGGATTGCCCTTCTATACTGAACCACCAGTTGCTTTCGGTTAAGCAAATAACTTTTAAAAAATTGAAGTAAGAGCGGTTGTACCCCTAGAACCTCTAACTTACACAACAAACCAGCATGCCACACCTTATCAAATGCTTTGCTTATAGATCTTTTAGAAAAAAAAATTGGAAGATGCAAGAAATGAGGAAATTACCCCCAGACATGCAGCATACAGCAGATAACCAAATTATAACTCCCAATTTCATGAGTAATTCTCTATAATAAAGATGAATTGTCCGTTTCATTTTGTTGCAATATTATCAAACGAGTGTCAGTATTTATAGGTTATCATTTAACTACAACCCAGTATTGTACCCATTTAACCCACAAAGGACGTCGTCAGGCTTACTCTTTAATCCACCGTCTCGTAGTCCACTGACCACATCATCGATAGTAAATTAATTATGTGACCAAATTCATCTCGAACTACACAACCACCCAGGCGGTGTGCGCACTCCGATTGCGTTGCATTGGTAGCTAGCGTTGGTAGCTATATTTTCAATATAGCGGTGAAAGCGGCAGTAATCGGCAGATTTTGACTGAACATTCCGTAAAAGTTACGCCGCTCCTTTTTCCTTTCACCATAGCTAAATATAACCTGATTTATTCTGGATGTGTAAAAGTATTTTTTGTACGTATTTGTCGCGTGTTCTATGGTTCTCAAGGACAAACGCAATCACTGTTTTCTAGTATGTAATTTGAGACCAGTTTTCGAGAAGGTCAAATTTGATGTACGTCGTAGTTTGGAGCCTTTCAAAGATTTGGATGGCCGCTTTGATCCTTCTTCAACGGCTCTGACCAAACGCTCTCAAACGCTCTCCAACGGTACATGTGTTTAGCGCATTTTAAGTGCTAGTGTTTGAGACCGATTATGACCAAAAAAAGGCCTATTGTTGCGTTACACAGCGTTACTATTGTATACTCAATTGTGTCGTAAATCTTCTTTCCTAAGTAAAAGCAAATTAAATGACCGCGAGTGTTGTATGGTAAATCTACTATCTTGATCATTGAATGAAGGACAGTTGAAATAGAGCAATGAAAGAAGTCACTTGACCACTGAATAATTCTACAATGCACGCGGCGACACGCCGGGTAGGCCGGAAAGCAAAATGCTGTCGATCGTGAAAAGGTATTAATAGGCTTGTGAGACTCTTGCCATTCGCTTGCGCGTTGAAATTTTCTGACCTGAAAACTTAGCTGTTATCAAGATATCTTTTAATGACTTTCCTTTGCGATGTTATAGTAAGGGTTAGTTTTAAGGTGTAATTTCCCTGTCTGTATGTTCTTGAGGTTTGGCAAAGCCGAAGGAGATTGTGTTACAAAAGGTAATATTTTCATTTGTGCGCGCTATTTTTTTGTTTTCAAGTTTACTGTCTCTCCCGCAGAAGATAATTCCAGAGATACGGTTATCAAAAACTCATTATAAGTATTCACTATTCTTTTAAGCATATTTGAAAATCTGTATGTTTTTTTATTTAACGTTGAGCGTGACGAATTTGGTGTTAGAAGCCGTAACGCTTCTCCTTTTGCGAATCCCGTATTTACGCTCTAAGTGTATGACATGAAAAATAGTTCGTATATTAGAAGGTCGCTGTCTCTTTGTAATGAGTTGCATGTCAAGGGTTGATTCCCTGTTAAATAACTCGCGAATTTGATATTATTCACACAGCCATCAGCTGTGAGTGTAACTTGGACAAGGCTGCAGTTTCGATTCTTTCTGGATCTCTTCAGTTGCCTCCTAACAACGAATTTGTCTCAGTGGAATAACAGGAGTCGCGCAGGCCTGCCAAACCTTTTTAACTTTCGAGGGAATGGCAACAGACAGTGAATCCCCATTACATTCCACGTTTATTCGCGCTATCTTCCTGCCACCAGAGATGTTCACTCGACCGCAACAGGATGCTAGTGACTCGCTTTTCGTTTTACGACCATGATGCAACGCAATCAGAGTACGCACACCGCCTGACACCCACCCATAAGTAAGTAACTTTTGTTTTTTTTTACCACATACCGCATATGAGCGAATAGCTCGTTTAAATGCAAATGTGCCATAAAAATTGACATAATTTACATGTATAAGTAATGAGTAATAGGTAAGAAATAAAAATTAATTATCTAGAATGAATAATTGCTATTAAAGTAATCAATAATTTAATAAAAGGGAATATCGGTGACTAGACTATTTGTTTACAAAACAAACAGCTGCAGTCATACGATGAGGACAACTGTATGTCTTGCAAATTTTTCCTAAATATAGAAAGGGATTCCGACATCCTTATTTTGTCTGTCAGATTGTTCCATTGTTTGCTAGCCTGGTACGTAAAAGAATGTTGCATATAAGATGAGGTTGGTCTTGGAAGAACAACCTTAAGATGGCCACGTAGGCTGTAGCCATTACTTCGCAGAGAAAACATTTCCTGAATGTAGTTCGGTGTCTGGTTATGAATACTTTTATATACAAGTATAAGTGCTTGTTCTATGCGTCGATGTTCTAAACTTTAATATTTACAGTTTTCAATAACTCTTCGTAAGCAGTCGATTTAGAATAATTGAGAAGAGTCCTCAGAGCGAATGCGTTGGTTGACTCCAGTTTCGCAGACAGACCCTTACTTAGACCTATAAACAGTGGTGATGCATATTCGAAGCGAGGGAGAATGAAAGCTTTGTACAATTTAATCATCACATCTGAGGGTATAAATTTACGAATGCGACGGAGAATTGAAACTTTTGTGTTCACTTTCCGGCAAACTTCTTTAATGTATACGTTGAAAGAGAGTAAATTGTCGATGACTACTCCAAGAAGCTTGATATGTGTAACGTAATCCAGTTCATTACTGTCAATAACAAAGGGCGTTCGTAAAGTTGCTCTGTTGAAAACAATGGATTGAGATTTATTATGATTGATCGCCAGAAAGTTCTCACAAAACCAGGAAGCGAGTAGACCAACGTTGTTTTGTAGATTTATTTGCAAGGTAGATGGACAAAGGTTTGAAGAGTACCCAGTAGTGTCATCGGCATAAAATCTTAAAGAGCACCAAATATCTGAAAAATTCACATCGTTCATATATATATTGAAGAGAAGGGGGCCCAAGATTGAGCCTTGAGGAACTCCACACCTCATAATTTGCCAATCCGACTAAATACCGTTAGTCTTGACATGTTGCTTACGGTCAGTCAAGTCAAGAACGTAGAAGTTGTAAGGCGACTTTAGTTACACCATAAGCTGACAGCTTTGCAAGAAGCAAATCATGATTGATAGAGTCAAATGCTTTGGAGAGATCTATGGTAATTGCTGCAGAGTGTTCGCTAGAGTCTAATTTTTTTCTAATGTCTTCGAATGTCTTGAGAAGGGCTGTCGAACATGAGTGTCCTTTCAAGAAACCAGTCAAATTCCTGCTGAGAAAGTCAAGAGAAAACTCATATAACTGATCAAAGAGAACTCTTTCCGCTACCTTTGAAACAGCCGATAATACAGATACAGGACGGTAATTAGATTTTAAAGTCTCAGTACCTTTTTTATAGATCGGTGAGACAATAGAGGTTTTCCAATCTGTAGGCCAGGAGACACTAACAATGCACTGGTTGATTAATTTTGTGAGAGAACTGAAAATTCTTGGCCCAGCAAGTTTCAGCAGGCGTGGAGAGATTCCGTCAACACCGGTGGCTTTGTTTATTTTGATAGTAGAAAGTATCCTTTTGATATAGGAGTCCTGAACAGGAGTAAATGAGAAGCTCGTTTGTCTTTCAAACTTCCGTCCAATGGATACAACACTTGGATGTGTCTTGAACTCTTCTGGCTGTAAGTTGGGCATGTGGCTAGCCGGTCCAGGTACTGCATTAATGAAATAATCATTTAGAAGATTGGCGATATCAGTACTATCAGTGATGAGGCGCCCGTCTTCAATCAGCTGAACATGGCTGTTACCTCTGTCTTTACTTAGGAGTAAACAATGAAATTTCTTCCAAAATTCCCCGGGGTGTTCGGAGTTTGTGGATACATTAATGCAGTATGACTTGAGGGAAGAACGTTTTAAGGATGTGACGAGGTTCCGTTGTTTCCTGTAGGTCTCCCAATTTTCAGATGTTTTCTTCTTAGTAAACCTTCTGTGGAGACGATTTCTAGTGTTTATAGCCTGGATAATTTTTGGTGTCATCCATGACACAGCATTGCCGCGTACTAATTTCTTCTTAAGTGGTACGTGACGATCAATCACTTCAGCGAATAATTTATACCAGGTCGCCCAAATGTCGTTGATATCATCGTGAATGAACGCACAGTCCCAGGGGACACTGTTTAGATCCTGGAGAATATCAGTGTCGAACCGTTTCATCGAACGATAACTAATGAGCTTTGGTGGGGGTTTAGGAAGCTTCCACTTACGAATTGTTACAACCATGTCATGATCACTGATACCGAGTTGTAAGGTAGTATAGCAGAATCGTTGCGGATGAGTTGTCAGTTTAACATCAAGAAGTGTGCTCGATGTATCCGTTGTTCGGGTAGGCACAGTTACAATGTTTGTTAGTTGAAAACGGTCACAGTATTCAGATAGCCGGTTGTCAGGAGAACAGCTATCATTGTTGAGCATGTTGAAGTTTAAGTCACCAATAATGAGTAATTCATTACGGTGATTGTACAGATTTTCGGTCGTAGAATAGAGAGTTGACAAAAATTCCGTTGGTTTATTTTTGTTTGGAGATCTGTAACAGGCGAGAAGAGAAAACCAGGTATTTCCCCTACCCTTTACATCGATGCAAACAGCTTCGATATCCACAGGCTCTAGCTTCCTGCGTCTGTAAGCAGAGACGCTATGTTTGATGTAAACCATTATGCCACCGCCGCCCTTTTTCCTGTCGCGTCTAATTATCCTGTACAAAGGATGTTGAAAAAGCGAGTTGTTGTAGCTGGAGTCAATCTTTATTTCAGTTAGAACTAAGATGTCAAATAGCTCCTGATTCAGTAGAACCCTTATTTCGTCCATTTTGTTTTGAAGATTGTTGATATTTTGATGAGCTATTGACAGGTTAAACTTGTAGTAAGCCGCGATACTGGCCTTGTAGTCAGCAATGACATTGGGTTCAGAGGTGTCAGAGTTCGTAGAGTTCGAATTGTTAAACGAGTCCTCGGTTGAATCAGAAAAGAATGAGTCTGAAAGCCATTTAAAAGTACAGGCATTGCGGTACCAGGTATCATCAGTACTTGATAACCGGTTGTATTCGTCCTGAGAAACACGAGTACATTTAGCATGGCACCACAAGTTGCAACCGTCGCATTGTAAGGCTCTCTGATTGTTCTTACATGGCCTCTCACAACAAGCACATGGATACTTTGTGGGGCCTGGATTAGGATTAATATCACCACACTTTAACAGCCTGAAACGTGGAATTCGCATTTTGATAATATCTGTGTCTAGATTTGGAAAATATATGCCTTCGTGGGTTCTGTATTCCCGCAATATGCTCAATATGGCGGTTACCCGAATCGATTTGGCCGGAATCCTCTCTCTTCAACAGGACAGGCGAAGCGTTGTAATGTTGAACTGGACAGTCCAAACCATCGCACCAAGTAGTATGATCGATTCGGTAGAAACATTTTAGAAGAAAGCAGTCAGTAAGAGTTAAAACGCAATAAAAAGTCAGGAGCCCCAAAACACGTGTCATTACGACCCGATCGTGAATTGACGAAAGAGCGAAATAGCGAAATTTGCTCTTACGGAAAGCGTACTTCGACATCCGTCAGAAGGAGGTCATCTCGGGTAGATTTCCGATTACGAAATCCGAGCTCGCCCGATGTTGTCTTCGTGATGAAGGCCCTAATTAGCATATTAGACCCGCAAAACAGAGTAGAAACGAACACGTGCTTCGTTTTCGCTCATGACTTCGTATTAGCCGTAAGATATTTACTTTTTTTTTTCGTTGCTTACCTTTATTACAGACTCCACAAAATTTCTGCGATGCCTCCTTTTCACGGATGTCCGATTACAACTACAACATAGTAACACCTCCACGAAATCTGTCAAAACTGAAAAAAAAACTGATTCTCAGAACTTCCCGTTAATTGTTTATTAAGATAATCGTCGAAGTGAAATATATCTATGTAGTAATTTTTATATATGTAGAAGTCAGCTAAAAGAATTTTTAAAATGTATTCATGAGAAACTGTTTCTTGCAGATCTTTCCCTTGGTACACTCTTGCGTTTAGAATTGAAAATCCTCATCTAAATATTGTAAAAAGTATTATCATAGAATATTTTCAATGATGATCATGGCACAACGCAGATAGAGAAAATGTAATAGGTGAGACAAGTCACGGATTATCCTTGTCGACAAAAGTAATATCGCCTGCTACATTATATTCAAACTTAATCTCCGTCCAATCGAGGTAATGTACAATTTTTTAATCAATTACCAGATTAGAAAGAACAATATATCGCTTAAACTCTGAACGTAACTGCGTTAAATTTATTTCATCAGAAATCGAGAGGTTTCCGGTGTTTTAAAATCCTCCTTTTGACAGATTTCGTGAAGATGTCATTACATTATAGTTGTGATCGGCCATCCGTGAAAAGGAGGCGTCAAATGTATTTTGTGGAATGTCATATAGGTTAGCAACGGAAAAAAATGCAAATATCTTAACGCTAATACAAAGTCGTGAGCGAAAACGAAGTAAGTGTTCCTTTTTACGCTATTTTGCGGCTCTAAAATGCGAAATAGGGCCTTCATGACAACATCGGGCGACCTCGGATTTCGTCATCAGAAATCTACCCGAGATGACCTCTGGTGTTTTAACATCCTCCTTTGGACAGATTTCGTGGAGGTGTCACTATGTTGTAGTTGTAATCGGCCATCCGTGAAAAGGAGGCATCGCAACAATTTTTTGGAGTCTGTAATATAGGTAAGCAATGCAAAAAAATGCAAATATCTTGACGCTAATACGAAGTCATGAGCGAAAACGAAGCACGTGTTCATTTCTGCTCTGTTTTGCGGGTCTAATATGCTAAATAGGGCTTTCATCACGAAGACAACATCGTGCGAGCTCGGATTTCGTAATCGGAAATCTACCCGAGATGACCTCATTCTGACGGATGTCGGAGTACGCTTTCCTGCTTTTACAATGGGCCATTTTACAGTTGTGTACTTAGTTGCCAAGCCTTTGATTTGGAGTGAGGCTGAAGGTGACCTTGTTGTGATAGAGACCAGTATCTAGTTAGCATGATAACAAAGTAATCTGCATTTGAAATTAGGAGATCCTCGCAGCTAAGAACACTACTGAAACGAGTAGTTGTAAATAGGACCTGAAAAATTTCAGGCCCGTACGGGATTTGAACCCATGACCTCTGCGATACCGGTGCAGCGCTCTACCAATTGAGCTAACAAGCCAACTGGGAGCTGGTCAATGAATTGGGTACAAAGATTTGGCTTGTTAGCTCAATTGGTAGAGCGCTGCACCGGTATCGCAGAGGTCATGGGTTCAAATCCCGTACGGACCTGAATTTTTTCAGGTCCTATTTACAACTACTCGTTTCAGTAGTGTTCTTAGCTCCGAGGATCTCCTAATTTCATCTCTCCACCGCAGTGCAAATATGTGAAATAATCTGCATTTGAAAAGCAGCAAGGTTTGTATCATTACAAGGTCACCCTTAGACTCATTCCTGTTCAAAGGCTTGGCAACCAAGCACACAACTGTAAAATGGACGAGAGTTACTACATCACGGGCGACGAGTGGGGGATGAAGAAATGACCGAAATACGAGAGGTCAGCGGGGAAACAAATTTAATACTTCATATAGAGACATATCAGTTGTAGTTGCAGAAAACAATAGTGTTGTAAAGTCGAAATGTTAACAGTATATTTCGCTAAATAAAATGTGAAGCAATTTTTCAAAAGTGTTGATGGCACATATATCTTTTACCGCTGTATTAAACAATGGAGGTATCGGGAAAGGCACCAAGAAGAATTATATTTACGTTTTGTAACTTACAAAAAAACAATCGTATTGTAAAGCCAAAATGTTACCAGGTTATACTTCGCTAATTCAAAAGTTAAACAATTTTCCAAACGCTTTGACTGGAACAACATTTTTACTGTTATATTAACCAATGGAGACATCGGGAAAGGCATCAAGAAGAATGATATTTACGATATGTAACTTGTTGTATGACGGAATAAAGTATCTTGACTTGTTTAAGGCTTAAATCACAGTCGGTTTGCTTTCCACTTGAATTTTGCAATCTCGACTTTCGATTCCGGAAAAATGAAAAGATGAGCAACTCTAAAAAAATTTCGTTCTAGATTTCTATATGTTTAGAGTCATTAATAAGTTTGTTTCCACAGCCTTTAGATAAGACATTTTAAATTTCCATCAGCTGTAGTTCTTTTAGTGTTTATTATATATATTCAATCGCCTCATTTCACGTGAAAAAGGCATGTAAGAAAACACTGAGCTTCGAGAAACAGCCAAGTTAAGGCTAACGTGTTTACCATGCTTAAATATAATCAGGGCCACTCGTTTAGGAGACCTTTTTTCAGAAGATCCAGGCGTTCAAATAATTCTGTTTTCCGTTCGAAGTGTTTTTTTCCTATTTTATTTAACAAATGAACTCGGGATGAAAACTTAATTTTCGAAGCGAACGGCAGGTGAAATGTTGTGTTGGTGTCTCTGTCCCCCCCACGTCTCTGCGAAAGGTACATCCAGACACGCTGCATGGAAAAACTGACCACAGCTATCGTACCAAATTTTAAAAAAAATTATTTTAAACGAACGGACGGAACTACGAACGGTAGCTGTAAAATTTCTTTATTCCCTGACGCGTTTCGTTTAACTGTCGTAAACTTCTTCGGGGAGTTTTACAATCTAACACTAAACACCTTTATTTATAGGCCATAGTTAGTGGCTATACGGGGGCCAATGACCATAAAGGCTTGGCCGGACCTACGAATAGGAAAAGGTGAAGCTGCAGAAAATTTGAAAATGTTTTGGCGCAAGGTGGGAGAATTCATTTAGGGACCACGGTTTTTGTTTTCTTTTTTCGTCACGCAGCAAGTTACAAAACGTAAATATAATTCTTCTTGGTGCCTTTCCGGATGCCACCGATGCCTTTTCCGATGCCTCTATTGTTTATTACAGCAGTAAAAGATATATGTGCCATCAACACTTTTGAAAAATTGCTTAACATTTTATTTAGCGAAGTATACTGTTCATATTTCGGCTTTACAACACTATTGTTTTCCGCAACTATAACTGATATGTCTCTATATGAGCTATTAAATTTGTTTCCCCGCTGACCACTCGTACTTCGGTCTTTTCTTCATCCCCCACTCGTCGCCCGTGATGTAGTAACTCCCAAAATGGACACGGAAGGTTTATTTTTCACTGAGCTGACTTCATAGCGAGGGAGCGTTTGCATCAATCATGGGTTTACTTCCATATTTCTTCAGCTCGTAATTATGTCTTCGAGTGATTGGTTCACCGGCGAAGTTGTGGTCATTCCTTTTAGAGGCTTCTAGCAGTGGAAACCAGTGGCAACAATCAGCAACAGTTTATACGTGCTTCAGTCATCAAAGGTATTCGATTGAGGAAACTACTGTTTTTGTGCGTTTCAGGACCTGTTCGATGCCACTTTCTTGATATTTTAAAATGTGTACATGTAGGTTGCCTTTAAGCTATTTATCGTGAGAAAACATGCAAAATTGAAATCTCAGATTCCCAGCGTTCGTGGCTCCTAACAAACGTGCTGAGTTTGCAACGTTTGCTTCAGCTGGAAACTCGCGTAAAGCTCTTCTTCTTTGTCAACTCAAGGTTACTTCTTCCAAAGAAGTCCAGTCAACTAGAGATGTATCTTATTTTGTCAAACTTTCTCAATTTAATGTATGTTAGAAGTGTGACTTGATGTGCGTGTTTTCCCTGGATTTGCTTTGTCCGTGCCTTCGTTGCATTGTATCAATTTACAACTGTGAGGTGTTATGAGCGAGATATTGCGAAAAAACGTGGTACCATGAAATGTGTACATTTTCGGTCCACTTGTCCGAATAACTGACGTATTATCCGTTGTCTGTGAAACACTTTGATTTTAGGATTGTGGAATTTCGTTCAGTTGAAATGCGTAGTTTTTCACGCATGAGAGATGTGTTTCAAATTGAAATCTCATTTTTAACATATCATGAAGACATTTGTGGAGAAAAACTCGTTCATTTAAGATATGGATTTATTTTCCATAATCAGCAACTCACTCTCGAAGTAGAAGGTAGAGTAATTAAACTTCTGGGTTGTGTCACAAACTTTGATTGTCAGCTCACATATCATAGGATATTTTCAAACCAAAATATATCAAATAAAACATCTTATAAAAATTGTGATCAGATCCCTTCACGGGAATGAAGACCCAACCTTGTTTCTCAGGTCCTTTATTTCTTCCTGCCTTAAGAAAGTACCCTGATTGCTGGTCATGTATCTCTCAGAATTTAGAAAGGGCTCATATGAAAAATCTCTTTTGTCCCCGCCAACTCAACAGATAGGGTGAACATAAGTAAATATTTTTTAGTTCAATCAACTTATTTAATCATCTACTTTGTTACATTATTTTTGGGATTTGATGAGATGAGGTTTCTCTTGACATAGATTTCTGCATTTGCAGTTCCCCATTTGTTGATCCTGTTTGTAACTTTTTCACACCTTTCACACTGCTGATTTTTTATTTACTTTGGATTGAATCAGTAAACATCAGCTCTGGGAAATTGTTTGAAATCACCCATTTACTTTTTTAAACAATCCAGCCTCTATGGATGTTAGTGACCAACCAATCCACAAATATATTTCGATGTGTCTCCTAGTTCAAGAATGCTTTTTTGTCATCCAGTTGGTTTGTATAAAGCAGATTCCTAGTTTCTTGAGAATAATGAGTGATGATACTCTAAAGAGAGGTGGGTACTTCTGCAGAAATTTGCTATAGAACATTCCTTTGAAAGAGGATTTTTTGACCATCATCTTTGTTTTGGTAAAATGTCATGATATTTATATTATGTGAAGACTTTGAAAAGAAGGCCCAGTCAGTATAAGTTGTAAGGAAAAACTCAAGTTCATTCACAGTATACCCTACAGGAAATGATTCAACATCAATTTCAACATTTTTGTAGATTTCCTGACAAAAATTGTAAGATTGCAAATAATTTTTGGGGTTTTCAAAAAAAATTATTTGTGGATCTAACAATTCAACCAGGATTCTTAAACATTTTTAAGCCTTGAAAAATTTTTTAAATTACAATCTGGACTATGTTTTGGATTTCAAAAATATATTGGGATTGTCTTTTACTGGCTTCAGTAGAATCATGTGGAAGAATCCTGTTCTCTGCAATTGCTTAACCCTTTAACTTGCAGAAGTGATTAACAAGTCACTTCTTCCAATATTATTCATACATTATCCAGCAAACAGGTAATGAGAATACTTAATCTTACCAGGTAGAAACTGTTATCTTGATCTAACAACAAATTCTTGTGACTAATTTATAGGGAAATGTGTAGTAGCTACAGGGGAGAATTAACAATCCAATGTTGGGAGTTGAAGGATTAAATTACAATGTAGGACCTTTAAGGATTGTTTCTGCAATTGAAATTTATTTGGTTATGAATCTTGATAATTTTTTTAATCATATAAAAATAGCTTTCTGTCCATGATCTATGACTTTTATAACATGCTTTTCCAAGAATAGGTGATGTATTTAACATTCTTTCATAAAAATTTCTCAATCTGTTTAAGATGTATAAACAGGGTGGTGGCTCGGTGACTTGCTATTGGTTGTCAATTGTCTGTTTTTGACAATAAATAATTCATGGTATAGTGCCTACTTTAAGGTACATTTTCAATACCAAAGTAAGGTGGTATTGAACACTAAATTTTGTGTTTTTTTCATCTCAAATCATTAATGAAATATTTACTGACAGATTTTGTTAGAATGACTTGAAATTATCACATGGGATATATGATTCCACACATAATCTGAAGAGAAAAATTGTATTTTGCTCAGTGCCATGGAATTGGTGGAATTTCATGGAATTAGGGGGTGTGTTTGAAAAGCCATTATGGAGAAAAAATTTATCTAAATCCAAGCCATTTTAATTAATTCTACTCAAAAGGGTTTGGTACAGACAAATAGCTGATGGTAATATAGATTTTCAGTGCAGTCTGCTAAGTAATATTCGATTTTGACAATTAAATCATCCCATACCTTGTCATTTGGAAAAGTTTTGGCAGATAGTGGCTACTATATTTGCTGCCAGATTTGTCCTTGGAAACATAACTTCTCATTTTGAAAATGGCCCATTTTCCATTTTCCAAGTAGGCAATTTAAACAATGATCTTAAATATATGAGGAAATGAAAGCTTCCCAGAAGGGTCCAATTAGCCTCCAGTATGCATCAATTGGCCTCAACAACACTCTTAAGAGGAAATAGAAAACTTGAATGGACTCAGTAAACTCACATTTTGTATTGTTTTTTTTCCAGGGTAACTTTTCAAAATTAAAAGCTACCTGTGATGTCAATGCTACAAAAGGTACTTAGAGAAATCTAAATTATTACAATACCAAACTTTGACTTTGACAAAAACATTCAAATTTGCCTCCTTTTTTTTTCTTTACCTAAATTTCTTCAATGAGACTACATGTGCCAATTTCAAAGTGAGTTGAAAAGGAAGACCCTTTAAGGATAATTTTTAATTTCAAATTTAATTCCTTGTAACTGTCATGGTTGTTATCAGTGACAGTGTAGTCATCTCTAAGTTTAAATTTGTCTCATTTTACATGTCGCCGACTTTTTGCCAAAGGATAAAACTTAACTGTAAATTTCCAAAAGAATTGACATTACATATCAAGTGGACATGCATTATTGTGATTTATTATTGTTTTACAGCTTATTGTCAATACCATTCTTGTTTTGTTGTTGTAGGATTTCACAATTCCTGGTGTGGCCTGTACATCACAGGAAGACCAGGAAAACATGACACTGAAAGTCACTTTGCTAAGTAGTGAGTGGAAATCATCAACTAATGGGGACTTGTCAACTATCAACCGAGAGCTGGCCATCCAGTTAGCTAAACACCCCAATGTGGATGTTAGTGTCTTGCTTCTAAATTGTAGTGAAGCAGACAGGAGCAGTGCAAAAAGTCACAATGTGAAGCTCATTGAAGCAGATAGAGTTCCTGGTGTTGAGCCAGTTCTTTGCCTGTTATCTCCTCCAAGAGACCATAAAATAGACTGTGTCATTGGTTATGGAGTTCACCTTGGCCGACCAGCTGCATTCATCAAGAGAAATCCAAATTACAGTCATTGCAAATGGATTCAAGTTGTTTACTCTGCTCCTGAAGAAGAAGGAATGTACAAAGACATTTCAGAAGGTCAAAAAATGCAAGAAACAGAAATCCAACTCTGTAAAATTGCTGATCAAGTTATCACAATTGGACCCAAGCTGGCAGAAGCTTACAAGCGTTACCTTTGTCCAATTAGACAGGAGAAAAAAGTTTTTGACCTTACTCCAAGCATTTTCTCTGAATTTTTGGCAGTAGAGCAAGCCACTGAAGACAGAAGAACATTCAGTATTCTTGTACTTAGAACTGGAGACAGTGGTGATAATTTTAATGTCAAAGGGTATGACATAGCTGCCAAAGCAATTGCTGAGTTGAAAGATGAATCCTACATACTCAAGTTTGTCTGCACAGCTGGAGGAAAAGGAGATATTGTAGCAGGAAAGTTGCTCCACAATGGTATCAGTCATAATCAGCTTATTGTTCGCACTTTTGATGATGGCAGAGAAGTGCTGGCAAACTTATTCTGTGAAGTGGATCTTGCAATAATGCCATCCAGAACGGAAGGTTTTGGAATAATAGCTCTGGAAGCATTATCTGCTGGTCTGCCTGTACTTGTCAGTGGTGATTCAGGACTTGGAGAAGCTCTGAGGAAAGTGCTTTTAGGCCCACAGAGTGTGGTAGACTCTGAAGATCCTAAAGACTGGGCCAGAGAAATCAAGCGTGTCCGTCAGAAAGAGAGAGACATGCGACTTTTAGAGGCAAGACTTCTACGTGACAAGTACTTGGAGAAGTACAGTTGGGAGGAGCCTTGTAGGAGTCTTGTGATAAAGATGAAGAACCTTGTCTTTGGTAAATTTACTTAAATTTAAATGTTTCAGCTTTAACTTGTCTAATAACTGATAAACCAGGTAGTCTGGTAAAAATTTGAATCAGCCTTGAGTCAACTTGGACCTCTGATAACCATAAATTCTTTATAGACCCTTTTCTCTTTACTGTCTGTAGGTAAAGCTCTGCACCGCTCTCTAGACTGCGAAGAAACAGAGAGGAATAAAAAAGGAGAGTCCATACCAGGTCAGTAAACTTTACATTGCATGTTAATTAAGGAATATTGTAATTAGACTGCAACTGTCAGGAAAATTATAAGGAACAAATCAGTAAATCAGGTGTGCTACGTAAAAGTTCTTAGAAGAATACAAAAAGATCAGCTAAAATCTTGTCACTGCTGCAACAATAGGATTATCAGCATCTTCCAGTCTGACTCTATGATTGCCTTCTCTCTTTCCTTGTATAAGTGCCCGTGCTCCATGCTCTAAGAAGTGCCTTCCCCCCAGGCCAATATATCAAATAAGAACTTTCTCCCCCCCCCCCCCACCCAAGCAAGCATTGAACAATCATCCTTCACTCTCACTTTACTAAATAAAAGGAAAACCTCATTCAATTACCACTTTATTTATAACTTTTTTAAGCTTCAACTAAAGCCAAATCAGTGCACTTTATAGTTCCTTACTAAACACCCCGTGGATTAAGTGAATTCCTTCCAATCAGCACCCCTCCTTTTCACCACAACTTTAAGAAATGAGTGTGTACCAGGTAAGTAAACTTTGTATTACATGTTACATTCAGGAATATTACAATAAGACTGTACCTGTCAGGAAAATTGTGGGGAATAAATCAATGAATGAAGCATGCAACAGAAAAGTTATTAAAATAATAAAAGATATATGGTAAATCAGCTTTTCATTGCTACAATGATTGGACTAACAGCATCTTCCAGTCTAACACTCTGACCAATTACTGCATTTCCTCATGCAAGTGCCCATGCTCTAAGAAGCACCCTCCCCAAAGGCCAATATATGCAATAAGCTCACCCTCAGAAAAATCACCCTCTGCTTCTCCCCCACTTTCCCAAATAAAAGGAAACCTGATTCTATTACCACTTTACTGGTAACTTTTTAAGCTTCAACTACGGCTAAATGAGCACAGCTTATAATCTCTTACCAAACACCCCCCTTGATCAAGGGAAACTTTAAATATTTGGGGCTTGGGTACTTATTCGAAGAAATGCAGTATCTAAAACTGTTAAATTTGGTGAAGCAAAGAGCTTTGTGTAATTGCTGATTGGGATGAAGCTAGAACTTCTGGAACTGTTTCTGCTTTACTTTTAACTTATAAGGAAATGTATGGAAATACCTGTAGAAATTTATGATCCCAACACTTATTAATCAAAGCACTATTTGAGTACACTCCAGAAAGAGACTGAGTGTGTAGATAAAGCCTTGAAGCAATAAAGAAGGAAATGAGTTAGTTCTCAAACAAGAAATGATACAATTGGTAATAGAACAGGAGCTTCATTCACTTGCAGTATTCATGTTGGCTCATGGGTCATTTAGCACTTGGATCAAACAATATCAAGACGTTTGTGCTTGCCTTACTCTTTCTTCCACAGCACTTCTCACTCTTCTGACTTTTTTAATAAAGCTGAAAGGAGATGAAGTATTTTCTTACTTATACTTAGCACCAATATAGTAAATATGTTAACATTTGAGTCTTACCTGTGTTTGGTTCATTTATTGACTACATAATTTGTATTTTTCCATATTCATAAGATTCAGGTACTGTGATGAAATACGGTTGAAGTATGCAAGCATAAATTACCAAGCCATATCTATAAACGGCAAACATAAGCGCTTGCACATGATCTAATCCCAGTGAGTGTGCTGCTAAAGATCAAATAATGATATGGGCATTCGGGGTTGTGAGTTTTGTTTTGGCTTTTTAACATGTATTTGCTCAGTTCATGTTGGAGTAATAAATTGTGTTTTAACCTAAACTTATTTTTTCAGGTGCAGTTCCACGTGATTCAACAAAACAAACAGAGAGAAATGCAAAAGAAGCTTGGACAGCAGCAGGTACAGCTGTAGAAGGCATATACCACGTGCCTATCAGCAATTTATGTATTTCAACCAATATGAAATATGAAGGGGGAAGGGGATTGGGGAGAACATCCTGGATAAAACAACAAGGGAGACTATAGGAGAGGGACTGGGATTCCTCAGGGATTTAGACTTTTTCCTTTTATTTTATGTAACATTCCTATTTTGTTGCTTTGTTTTAATCCCCTTAATACCTAGAATTGATCTACAAATTATTTCTCATAACATTGTCATTTAAAGCCTCCTCTTGCAAAAAGGGGGCAAGATTGATTTTAAGGTCAGAAAGTAACATTGAAACAATGTGGAAGTGAAAGAACACAACAGACGTCAAGACATCCATTATTTCCACTTGTTTCTTGTCCTCTAAATGGAGGTCTATTGGCAGGTTTCCAAACCAGGTAGCATTCTTTAATGTGATATTTCTCTCCTTTCTCCTCAGAAAAAGCTCCTGACACCTCTTTAAAGAGAAAAAGAACTTATGGGGATGAACAAACAAAGTCTGTTCAAGGTGAGTTAAGTTTACAATGCATGTCATTTAACTATAATTGTCAATAAACTCTAATACAAAGAATAGGGCTGGTCAGTGAATACTGCAAATCAGTGATTCAGTTGTTATAGAACATGATTGAACTTTCCCTTTACAGTTAAAATTCCAATATGGATTGATTGTGGGACCATCTCAGACCCTCATCCACGACTTGAGACATCAGGGACAGTGGTTATAGCCAGTCAGGGTACTCAGGCTGGTAGCGATGGGCTGGTAGTTACTAAAATGTCAGAAGGAACACCTCAAGACACACAGGATAGCCAGGCAGGAAGTCATGAGTTGTTAGTTACTGGAGTTAAGCGTAAGGCAGTGGAATCTGTTGCATCAGCTGGTCAACCATTCGTAGGAAGAACAGGAAGCATTGAAGAAGCAGGTGTTGGAAACGAGGCTGTACCCAACGCACAAGAGGTTTTGAATTTCATTGCACTCAAGCACTTCAAGATAGTTGACCCATCTAAACCTGAGGAATTAAATGGCTTTCTACAATATTTAAAAGAAGTGCACAAAGTTCTGGTTCTGGATGTGCAACCAGGAAGTTTGATATTGACAGCACTATGTAGTTCATTGGAGATACTGGATGTCCTGTGGTATGACTATTGCACAGGTAACCTGAATGACATGGCACAGAAATATCTTGTGACAAAGGACGTTCTGAAGGAGTTTAACTTGACTGAGCTGAAACTGACAACAACTATTCAGGGGGAGGAGTACCTTGCTGCACGAAAGTTTTTGCTGCAGGGTTCAGGTGAGCACATACAAAGTGTTTTGGAGAGCTGTCTTTAGCTGAATAAATAGGGCATTGTCTTCATCATTGCTTTAAAAAACAATTAGCAGAGGTTTGCATGTTATGTTTTTTTTAATGCCCCCTCAAGCATGTTTGTTGTTTCACCAAACTCAGACAGGTATCATTCAAGAAATTTAATGATCAGATCTTATACTTGTGCTCTCTCTATTTAATTGAGAGATGGGGATTGAGGATGGAGGGACGCAACACTGAGATGACCTCATGACCTTTTGACATTTTTCAGCAAACTGATCCAACTCCTTTATTTTGGGTTAGTGCAAAGAAGTAAATATATTGTTAAGCCGATAGCTTACCAGAATTAACAAATTTCTTTGAATATCCGGCTTAGAAATGTATGGTTTTCAATTTGCAGAATTGTACTCTATAGATCTCTGTAAGCAGGGTAATTTATGTGACCCAAACACTCAATTTGGTTACCCTTCTCTCATACCGATGGACAGATTTGTACTGGGAGTAACTAAAAAGATCGAAATATACTTCACAAAGACGGCTCGAATATGTTTGTGGTGGATAAAGCTTACTTACCTTCTGAGCACTATATGAGTAAACCCCAGAAAGAGATGAAGTGCATAGATGAAGCCTTCTATCAATGAAAAGGATAGAAGTTAGTTCTCAAACACAGAACTATAGTGATCAAAGAATAGATATTTACATGTATTCGAATTTGCTTACAGGTCATTCAGCACCATTGGGTCAAACATTTAATATAGTAGTACTACAAAATACTCAAAATTAATCAATGTGTAATTTCTCATAACATTTTCATTTAAAGCCTCCTCTTGCAAAAAGAGGGAAAGATTGATTTTTAAGACAGAAAGTAACATTGAAACAATGAGGAAGTGAGACAGCACAACGGACGTTGAGACATCCATCATTTCTACTTTTTTCTTGTCTTCTAAATGGAAATTTGTTGGTCTCCACACTAGGTAACATTCCATAATATGATATTTCTCTCCTTTCTCCACAGAAAAAGCTCCAAACACCTCTTCAAAGAGAAAAAGAACTGATGGGAATGAACAAACAAAGTCTGTTCAAGGTGAGTAAACTTTACAACGCATGTCTTTTAACCCTTTAACCTCTAAGAGTGACTAGCATCTATTTTCTCCTAACAAGATCACCCTTGTTTCAAACATTAAGGTCAGGAGAATAAGAGAAATGATCAGCAACTAAAGAAGCTCTTGATTGTGAAACAATTTTTCCTATTCAGAAAGGTATAGAAAAAGTATGGAGAATATGCCTTCTGATATTAGGGTGTAATGGGTTCATTATAACTGTCAATAAACTCTAAGTTAAACAAATCCTCTTAAAGTAGACCAGAAACTGTCGCAGAAATATTACTTATACTAATTATAATTACCCTCAGAAATGCAGTATATGGCAGATATCCAAATTATTACTACCAATTTCATGAGTAATTCTCTGTAAAAAAGATGAATTGTCCGTTTCATTTTGTTGTAATATTATCAAATGAGTGTCAGTATTTGTAGGTTATCATTTAACCGCATTCCAGTATCGTACCCATTTAACTCTCAAAGAACATTGTCAGGCAAATTCTCTAATCCACCTTCCCGTAGTCCACTGACCGCATCATCTATGGTAAATTAATCATGTGACTAAATTAATCAAGAATTACACACCCACCCATAGCGATATTTTCTTTCACAATCAATGCGGAAGGTTCATCTTTGACTGAGCTGACTTCTTAGCGAGGGAGCGTTTGCGTCAATCAATGGTTGAGCTCCATATTTATCCAGCTCGTAATCATGTCTTCGAGTGATTGGTTCACCGCTGAAGTATCAGGGTTTTTACTAGAAGCCGGGTCCTGGGTACTTGCACCCGTGTACTTTGAACAGAGTACCCGCCTACTCAAAGTACGAAATTAAAAAAAAAAAAATCGTCAAGAAAAAAATTATCAACCTCACTGACTATTGACTCTTCCCTGTAAGTTTAAAACCATTTTTTAGCACAAATGTACCGATAACTTGCCATCAGATCGTGGAAATAAAATTTACTTTGACGAGAAGGCGCTGCGCGACGATCGCGTTCTTCCCGAAGTGCTTAATTAGCTATTACATAATTCTTGCACGTCACGTGCGACACGTTTAAAAGCAAGTGCGTTCTGCGGAGGCAGCGTGGCAAGCGAATGAAAAACTCAAGGCGTCCTGGATTCTTTTTTGTCATTTGCATACAAGAAGTCTAAAAGTTAGTTTTGAGCATGTTTACACTTTATTGTTTTCATATTCCTTGAAGCGAAACACGTAAGCATCATTTGCATATGAAAGGTCAAGTGCAATGACAATTAACTTTATGTTTTCCAGTTTTAATTGAATTACAGCCGGTGAAATGATTTTATGAAAAAATCACATATCCTTTCTTTGCATTCCATTATTTAAACTGTTCATAAAACACTTTGTATTTTTCTGAAATATAATTCAGGATATAAAATAAACTACATGAGACGAATGTCGCCGTAAAAGAGTGTAACTGGCCAACGTTTTGGTGGCTTTCAAAGCTTTTAAAAATATCAGTGAAAGAAACTTGAGAGAAACTTTGTTCCAATTTAATATTCATTTAAGATCAAGCCCAGGAATGCATTCAAAAACATATCAAAAATTTCAAACGTGAAAATTCGCTTCGGCCTGTACTGACGCTGAAAATTTGCCAGTTTATCAGTTTATAAGTTTAAGTTAGCTTGTAACAGTAGTTAGCTTGTACTACATCTCAATAAGCCAATATTTTGTTGGCTTTCAAAGCTTAAACATTCCGAGCAAGTGAAAAAGACTTGAAAGAAACTTTTTTCCAATTTAATTTTCTCTCAAGATTAAGCCAAGAAAAACATTAAAAAACATATCAAAAATTTCAAACGTGAAAATCCGCTTCGGTCTGTACTGACGCTGAAAATTTACCAGTTACACTCTTTATCAGTTTACAAGTTTAAGTCAGATTGTTACTGTAAGAAGAAAGGAGGCTCAGAGAACAACAGCAGTGTTTTGATGTAGTTATAGCTGTATAGTGAAATAAACAAATTCTCCCAGAGTATCATTCTTTTTTACTATAATTAGAGTAAGTATGCGTCATAGCAAGATTTCTTTTCCAGATTGCAGGAAAATACGCTTCTGAAAGACTTACGTTTTAGCATGCCCCCGGACCCCCCAGAGGTTCGGGCCTTCGGCCCTCAATTTTACAGGGTACCCGCCTATTCACGAGGCAGTGCCCTTCTACTTCAAAAGTAAATGAAAACCCTGCGAAGTTGTGGTCTTCCTTTTTGAGGCTTTTAGCAGTGAAAAACAGTGGCAACAATCAGCAACAGTTTATATGTGCTTCAGCAAATCGAAGGTATTCGATTGAGGAAATTACTATTTCTGTACGTTTCAGGACCTGTTCGATGCTACTTTCAGATATTAAGATTGATATCGTCAAATGTGTACATGTACGTTGTCTTTAAGCTATTTATCGTGAGAAAACATGCAAATTTGAAGTCTCAGATTCCCAGCGTTTGTGGCGCCTTA
The DNA here is from genome assembly GCF_036669915.1 of Pocillopora verrucosa. Lineage (NCBI taxonomy): Eukaryota > Metazoa > Cnidaria > Anthozoa > Scleractinia > Pocilloporidae > Pocillopora > Pocillopora verrucosa. Next base: position 20,084,763 of record NC_089316.1, on the reverse strand, counting down.
CGAACGTGCTGAGTTTGCAACGTTTGCGTCGGCTGGAAACTCGCGTAAAGCTCTTCTTTGTCAACTCAAGGTTACTTCTTCCGAAGAAGTCCAGTCATTTTGCGTCTTTGTTGCATTGTATAAGTTTACAACTGTGAGGTGCTATAGGCGAGATGGTGCGAAAAAACGTGGCACCATGAATTGTGTTCGTTTTCGGTCCACTTGCCCGAATAACTGACGGATTATCCGTTGTCTATGAAACGCCTTGATTTTAGGATTGTGGAATTTCGTTCTGTTGAAATGCTTAGTTTTTCACGCACGAGAGATGTGTTTCAATTAAAATCTCATTTTTCAGACACCATGAAGACATTTGTGGAGGACAACTCGTTCTTTTAAAATATGGATCTATATTCTATGATAAGCAATTCACTCCTGAAGTAGAAAGTAGAGGAATTTAACTTCCGGGTTGTGTCACAAACTTTGATTGTCAGCTCACATATCTTAGGACATTTTCCAACCAAAATGTCTCGAATAAAACACCTTATTAAAAATTGTGATCAGAGCCCTTTGCTTTTTTTTTAAACTATCCAGCCTCTACAGATGTTAGTGACCAACCACTCCACAAATATATGGTGATGTGTCTTCTAATTCAAGAATGCTATTGTGTCATCTGGTTGGTTGGTATAAAGCAGATTTCTAGTTTCTTGAGAATAATGAGTGATTACACACTAAAGAGAGGTGGATACTTCAGCAGATAAGAAATTTGCTTTAGAACATTGCTTTAAAAGAGGATTTTGACCATCATCAGTGTTTTGGTAAAGAACAATCCAATGTTGAGAGTTAAAGGGTTGAATTACAATGTAGTACTTTTAAGGATCATTTCTGCAACTGAATTTCATACACAGGTCAAACTGAAATTTATTTCATTAAGAATCTTGATCATTTTTGTTAATCATATAAAAATTGCTTTCTGTCCATGATCTATGACTTCTATAACATGCCTTTCCAAGAATAGGTGATGTATTTAATCATTCCTTCTGTAAATTTTCTCTATCTGTCTAGGATGTATGAACAGGGTGGTTGTCAGGTGACTTGCTATTGGTAGTCAATTGTCTGTTTTTGACAGAAAATAATTCATTGTTATCACATTCAAGGTGATAATGGACACTAAATTGAATGAATTTTGTCTCAAATCATTAATGAGATATTTACTGGCAGAGTTTTTAGAATGACCTGAGATTATCACATGGGATATATGATTCTACACACAATCTGAAGAGAAAATTATTTTGCTCAGTTCCATGGAATTGGTGTAATTTAATGGAATTAGGGGGTGTATTTGAAAGGCCATTTTGGAGGGAAAACGTCTCTAAACTTAAGCCATTTTTAATTAATACTATTCAAAATGGTTTAGAACACAAAAAGCTGATGGTAATAAAGATTTGCAGTGCAATCTGCCTCGTAATATTCGATTTTGACAATTTAACCATCCCATACCTTGTAATTTGGGAAATTTTTGGCAGACGGTAGCATACTGTGCTGTAAATGTTCCTCATCAAACAAAAAATTTAGTTTGCAGCGATTCTGATCAAGAGTATCAACCTTCTCGAGATAATACAGTTGCAGTGGCAATTAATTTGCAAAAAGTGGCAATAGGAACCACAAGAATATGACATGATGTGGAAATTTGATAAGAGCAACTTTCTGTAATCACAGGTTTGCTTTAGTAATGATAACTATAATGTCTAAGTCAATTTCAATTTCAAAGAATATTTGCACTGTAAGACTTATAGCTACTGACTTCCCCAAGAAAGATTTATTCCTCTGTAAGAGAAACAATTGTGTACTTTCAAGTGCATAACTATTAAATGATCAGGAGCTGTCTCCAATTCTTGTTATTGGTGACTGAAGGTTGCTACTTATCAATGCCCTTACTGTTATTTTTGAAAAAATGATCATGAGGGAGATCACTCATTTAACAAATTTTTTGCAAGATGACGAACTGTATTTCCTTGAACAAGTGCTCATGTTCTAATAAGTGCCCTCCCCCAAATAAGCATGCACCACTTAGACCATAATTTCATAAAAGCATCCACTCAAGGACACAGGTCTAAAAAAGTCAAATTATTTATAAAAATTAGTATTTTCAGAAATATTTTTAAAGCATACACATCAATTCAACAATTTTGTGATGAAAGTAGAATAAATTTATTGTGTCATCTAAAATTTTGCAAACTGTTATGTGCTATCAATTGAAAGTTTCAACATCCCTCCCACAGGCAACACCTTGGGTAACCTCACAGGCATTTGCCCATGGGTTGCCCAGAAGAGGGGAGGATGTGCATACATACAACACATACATACATCAACTCATACATACTCATACATCACAATCAATAATAAAAGCTAAACACTTATGGGGTCATGTGTTTAGTTATTTAATCAAATTAATAAGAAACTTAATAAATAGCTTTAGGCTCTTAACAAATTAATACTAAAATCTCTTAAAATGTTGGAGCTTCAAAATGATTAGCAGCTAATAATATGTAGGCTAGCTATGTCAGCTTATCTGAGAAATAATTCTCTTCACTTTCGGTAGGCAATCTTCCACACAGTGGCGCGCAAGTTGGGAAAAGAGATGGACGGGAACAAAGTGAATCTGCACCAGGTGGGTGAATGAAAATGTAACATTGGAGGTTATGCCCTAATTTACTTATTTCCTGAAAAATAAGCCTGCATGATATTATTTGAACTGTGCAAAAGATTTTTGACGTCAGAGAGTAGAGTTATAAAATACCGCTGTAACATTTCATGCTTAAATGTTTTTGAAGGTTTGTCTTGAATTCTGTAGGTATTATCTGATTAACAATTGATAAGTTCAGAATAATTTTGAGCCGAAACCTGAGTTAATAACATACTTAGTTTGTTTAATTTTCTTCAAATTAACTAAATAGCTAAGTAGAACTTATTGAAAATAAGAAAGGAGAGTGTGTGCCAGATGAGTAAACTTTACATGACATGTTACATTTAGGAATATTACAGTAAGACTGTAACTGTCAGGAGCATTGTAAGGAACAAATCAGTGAATCAAGCATGCCACAGAAGAGCTCTTAAAATAATGAAAAAAATCTGGTAAATCAGCTTTACATTGCTTCAACGATAGAATTATATGCATCTTCTATTTAACACATAGGGAAGCCTTGACTGTGCTCTGTTCTGTTATAAAGCACGCAGGAAGCAGCTAGAGCACGAAAGAACTGTAGGGAGAAACACGAGACGTAGTCGAGTGTTTCTTCCCACTTCTTGAGTGCTCTAGCCGCTTCTTAAGTGCTTTATAACACAACAGAGCACAGTCAAGGCTTTTCTATTTGTTTTATAATAAAGAATCTGTGAAATTTCCCAAGCATTACTTTCAATTTTCCAAAAATTTTTTTTTCCTAAGCAAACAACAGTGTTGTCAGCATGCTCTATACTCTCATAAAGCACGCTACAATAAGCCAATCAGAATCCCTGTCAGAATGGTTTAAATAATCTGATGGGCTGTACCAGACAAAAGTTGTCAAAAGTGTCAAACTATCACAAGTTCACACTAAATGGAAAACCTGATTCTATTACCACTTTATTTACAACTTTATAAAGCTTCAACTACAGCCAAATCAGTAGAGTCTCTAGTTTCTTACTAAACACCCCCTGGATTAAGCGACTTCCTTCTGATAAGCACCCCTCCTCTTAGCCCCAACTTGAAATAATTCATGCCTGGGTGCTTATTCGAGGAAATGCATGTAAAAGTTATTGGTCGTTCAGTTTCTTTGCTTTTAACTTAAAAGGATATGTACGGTAATGCCCGTAGAACTTTATTAATCAAAGCACTATTTGAAGAGAAATGAGGTAGTTCTCAAACTTGAACAATGGTGATCAAAGAAGAGCTATTTACATGTATTCACGTTTGCTTACATGTCATCCAGCACAAATGATCAAACATATCAATAACGATTTTCCAGGTATCCCTTTTCTACAAAATTCTCGTCACTCTTCTTTTTGCATGAAGCTAAAAGGAGGCAAAAGATTCGTTGCCTTATACTTATAATTAGCACTAACATAGTAAATGTGTTTAAATTAGAGCCTTGCCTGTGTTTGGTTGATTTCATGAGTGCATAATTTCTATTTTTTTCATATTCATCAGATTCAGGTACAGCTCCACGTGATTCACCAGAAGAAGTCCGTGCAGCAACAAGTATGGCTTTAGAAGGTACATGTATATACCATATGCGTATGGGTAATTTATGAATTTCATTCAATTTTGGAATTTGGAAATGTGAAGGGATGGGCGGGGAGATTAATGTAGATTAATAAAGAGCAAGAAAAGAAGGGACTACAGAGTTGATAATGTAGATTGGACACTGTGTAGAGTTTTAAAACTGATGCTTCATGTTGCCCACTGGTGTTGCAAGCTATATGATAATCAGGCATAGAGCTTGATATTAAGTGTTAAATGTGTGAAATAGGGGGGTTGGCTTGAAGGTTAGTATCTATGAGGAAACATAATGGGAATGTAATTGCATTAATCCAGTAACATCTATTTTGAGTAAGCACAGACATGGAGGATAGTGTGGGGAAGCAAACAGAAAAGACCTGCATGGCGAAAATGAAATAGTTGGCAACTAAACTGTTTTGAAACTTACAAAATAGTTATTGTACCTCATAATTACCAATTCTCTTCAGCTGATTTTAATTACTAATTTTGACCTGGCTGCTAGCCTGAAAATACTTAAGTTGCCTAACATTTCCTTTTCATCTTGACTCTTGTGCAAAACTAATTAAAAGGGGGAAGTCCCGACTTCAAGTTTTTTTGGCAGGTTCAAGTTAGGATTTTCTGCTAGTGACTAGTTTTTACAAGAGGTAAATAATTTAATTAATGACTGGCAAATCTGGGAAAGATCACTAATGGAAGGTTTTCCTAAATCTTAAGAGGGAAAAAAAAAGAGGAAAACAAAAACAAAAAAAAGAAGGGACAGCAAGAGGAAAGGGAGGGGAAAAAACCATAGATAGAATAACAAAGGAAGAAGGGGAAGGAAAAAAGGAAATTGGGGGAGGAGCAAATGGAAAAGGAGGAGGAAGATGGCTAGGAAGATGTTTTTTTTTCTGTGCTTTACTTTGATGGAAACTAGTGGTAGTTCTCCTTGTAATATTGCACATTGGACAAAGGCTCTTTTTTCCATCTTGATTTTGATCCACCTAACATTAAGCTGTGCCTCCCTAGAAGTCTTAATCTATTAGTATTTATTAGTCGTCCAACTGGTTTCTTTGGTGAAAAGGTAAAAAACCCTGTTCTTGGCAAACCCCCTGCCTTTCTGTACTGCCAGGCTGGGTGGGGAATTTGAACCAGAAGTGTAAAGTCTTTCCAGTGAAATACAAGTTAGTTCAGTTCCAGTTGAAATACAAGTTTAATTTGGAGGTGTTTAAGGTAAACAGTTCACTTTCGCTATAGAATGGCTCGGAAGAAAAGGCTCAGGTTTTTATGCCTGATCAATGTGTAGAAAGTCACAGTTGCTAATTTTGCCTTTTGCAAAAAACTGTGCTAATTCAAGGAAATGCATTATCTAATACTATTAAATTTTGTGAAGAAAAGACCTTTGTGTAATTGCTGATTGGAATGAAGCTATTAAATATATTTACAACTTCTGTAACTGTTTCTGCTTTACTTTCAACTTATAAGGAAATGCATGGAAATACCTGTAGAACTTTGTTATCCTAACACCTCTTAATCAAAGCACTATTTAAGTGAACTCCAGAAAGAGACTGGTTATGTAGATAAAGCCTTGAAGCAACGAAGAAGGATACGAGTTGGTTGTCTCCAAAAATGATACAATTGGTTATCAAAGAAGAGCTTAATTTACTTGCAGTATTCATGTTGGCTTATGGGTCATTTAGCACTTGGATGAAACAATATCAATATGTTTGTGCTTGCCTAACTCTTTCCTCCACAACACTTCTCACTCTTCTGACTTTTTCAATGAAGCTGAAAGGATGCAAAATATTCTATCACTTCTACTTAGCACTAACATAATAAATATGTTTAACATTTGAGTCGTAACCTCTTTGTGGTTCATTTAATGACTGCATAATTAATTCGTTTGTATTTTTTCGGTATTCATGAGATTAAGGTACTGTGACAAAATACTGTTGGAAGTATGCAGGCATAACTTACTTGGTCATATCTATAAGCAGTGAACATACACACGTGCACACGAACACATTCCCTTGAGTGATCTACTAATGACCTAACAATAATAATTGTGCATTTGGGGTTGTGAGTTTTGTGTAGCTTTTGAACATGTAACTGCTTGGTTTACATTGTAGTATTAAAATAAGTTTTTTTTAACCTTAACTAAATTGTTGTAGGTGCATCTGGATATGTTTCAACAAAGAAGACACAGAGAAATACAAAAGAAGTTTGGACAGCAACAGGTACAGTTGTAGAAGGAATACACCACGTGTCTATCAGCAATTTATGTATTTCAACCAATGTGAAATATGAAGGGGGAAGGGGGGTTGTGAAGGAAGGAAGGACTATAGGGGAGGGATTGGGACTCCTCAAGGATATTAGAGTTTTTTGTCTTATTTTATGTAACATTCCTATTTTGTTGCTTTGGTTTAATCCCTTTAATATTTGGTTAATATTGATCAATATATATTTCTCATAACATTGTCATTTAAAGCCTCCTCTTGCAAAAAGGGGGTAAGATTGATTTTAAAAAAAGAACATAACATTGAAACAATGTGGAAGTGAGAGAGCATAACAGACGTTAAGACATCCATCATTTCTACTTTTTCCTTGTCTTCTAAACGGAAGTCTGTTTGCAGGATTCCAAACTAGGTAGCATTCTATAATGTGATATTTCCCTCCTTTCTCCATAGAAAGAGCTCCAAACACCTCTTTAAGGAGAAGAACTGATGGGAATGAACAAACAAAGTCTGTTCAAGGTGAGTAAACTTTACACCTCATGTCATTTAATTATAACTGTCAATACAATTATTAACAATTAATTATAACTCTAATACAAGGAATAGGGCCAGTTGGTGAATGCTGCAAATAAGTGATTCAGATGTCATAGGACATGATTGACCTATGAAAGTTTCCCAAAATTCCAAGGTTATGAAGAAATTATTTTCTGTAGCGTAACTTTCATATCCTGTCTGTTACAGTTTGAGCTCCTGAAAACATACCAGGTCCAGGCTTCGCTTTAACTGTGTTGTTAACAAGCAGCAAGGACTATTTTTATCATTAATCCTGATAGCACACAGGACAACTTGAATGAATACCAAAGTGACAGCTAACAGGCATTTTCAATCACAACCAAAACTAGACACAATTAGTACAATTGATACCGACCAAGCTTTTACCACACAGTTAAACATCAATACAGCGAATTAATATCAGTTCTGTTGAAAAGTTTTAAACATAAGATCAAGATGGGTGCAACAAACTAATCTCGATTTGTCAATGATGCAATTTAACTAAATAAGAGAGTTATGTTTCTAAAACTATTAAATTTGGAAAAGCAAAGACCTGTGTGTAATTGCTGATTGGGATGAATCTATTTAGTATACTGTATGTTCAACTTCTGTAGCTGTTTCTGCTTTACTTTCAACTTATAAGGAAATGTATGGAAATACCGGTAGAACTTTATTATCCCAACACGTATTAAACAAAGCACTTTTCAGTGAACTCCAGAAAGAGATTGAGTGAGTAGATAAAGCCTTGTAGCAATGAAAAAGAATAGGGGTAGTTGTTGCAACACTTCTCACTCTCGAAATTAAGAGATCGTCGCAGCTAAGAACACTACTGAAACGAGTAGTTGAAAATAGGACCTGAAAAAAATTCAGGCCCGTATGGGATTTGAACCCGTGACCTCTGTGATACCGGTGCAGTGCTCTACCAACTGAGCTAACAAGCCAACCGGGAACTGGTCAATGTGTTGGGTCCAAATAAACCATCCAAGTGATGAATGATGATTTTAGATATTAGAAATTCATATTTGCACTGCGGTGAAGAAACGAAATTGCTTCTCACTCTTCTGACTTTTTTAATGAAGCTGAGAGGAGGCAAAATATTCTCTCACTTCTACTCAGCACTGATATAGTAAATATGTGAAACAGTTGAGTCTGACTTGTGTTTGGTTCATTTAATGGCTGCATAGTTTGTATTTTCGGTATTCATGAGATTCAGGTACTGTGACAAAATACTGTTGGAGGTACACAGGCTTAAATAACTAGGTCATATCTATAGGCAGTGAACATATGAACATGCACATGAACTCATTCCAATGAGTGCTCCTCTAATGATCTAATGATAATATACGGATTCGGGGACGTGAGTTTTGTGTGGCTTTTGAACATGTAACTGCTTGGTTTACATTGGCGTATTAAAATAAGTCTTTTTAACCTAAACTCATTGTTGCAGGTGCAGCTGCATATGTTTCAACAAAACAAGCACAGAGAAATACAAAAGAAGTTTGGACAGCAAAAGGTACAGTTGTAGAAGGAATACACCACGTGCCTATCAGCAATTTATGTATTGCAACCAATATGAAATATGAAGGGGGAAGGGGGGTTGGGGAGAACATCCTGGATAAAACAACAAGGAAGATCTATATGGGAGGGACTGGGACTCCTCAGGGATATTAGATTTTTTCCTTTTACTTTATATTACATTCCTATTTTGTCGCTTTGGTTTAATCCCTTTGATACACAAAATTGATCAATATATATTTCTCATAACATTGTCATTTAAAGCCTCCTCTTGCAAAAAGGGGCAAGATTGATTTTAAGGACAGAAAGGAACATTGAAACAGTGTGGAAGTGAGAGAGCACAACGGATGTTAAGACATCCATCATCTCTACCTTTTTCTTGTCTCCTAAATGGAAGTCTGTTTGCAGGTTTCCAAACTAGGTGGCATTCCATATAATGTGATATTTCTTTTCTTTCTCCACAGAAAAAGCTCCAAACACCTCTTTAAAGAGAAAAAGAACTGATGGGAATGAACAAACAAAGTCTGTTCAAGGTGAGTAAACTTTACAAGTCATGACATTCAACCCTTTAACACCTAAGAGTGACTGGCATCTATTTTCTCCTTACAAGATCACCCCTGATTCAAACATTAAGGTCATGAGAATAAGGGAAATGATCAACAGCCAAAGAAGCTCTTGATTGTTAAACAAATTCTCTTTTTCAGAACCTTAAGAACCGTGTAGAGAAAGTATGGAGAATATGCATATTTATATTAGGGTGTAAAGAGTTAATTATAACTGTTAATAAATTCTAATACAAAGAATAAGGCTGGTCGGTGAATACTTATACGTAGTGATTCAGATGTCATAGAAAGTGACTGAACTATGAAAGTTTTCCAAAATGCCAGGGCTTTGAAGAAACTCTTTTCTGTAGCATGACTTTCATATCCTGTCTGTAACACTTTGAGCTATTGAAAAGAAACCTAGTAGAGGCTTCGCTTTAGCTGTGTAGTTAACGAGCAGTTGGGACTATTTTTGATTACCAAGTGTGATAGCAAACTGAACAACTTGACTGAAAACCAAAGTGATGGCTAACGGCCAAAACTTGACACAATTGACACAATTAATATCGACCAAGCTTCGACCGCACGTTTAGACAACAATACAGCGGATTACTATCAGTCTTGGTGAAAAATCTCTAACATAAGATCAAGACGGGTGTAACAAACTAATCTCAATTTGCAATTCAACTATATAAGAAATTTCTGTCTAACAAGGTCCACATTGATAACAGTTCTACAACTTAAACGTTTACTCGGTCTTAATTTCCCCCTTAAAGTTACTAGTTGTGTTACAACTCTCCCCTCTCTACACCCTTCTTGCATAATTTTGCCTTTCTTAATTTCTTTTCAAATTGTTGGATTTTAGGTGAAACATTTCTGAGCTAGGTCAACTTATCAAACAAGAACACTGACACCCCCCCCCCCCCCCCCATCGAATAATCATCCCCTCCCCTTCTCTCTTACTATCCAAAATAGATGGAAAACCTGATTATATTTCCACTTATTTACAACTTTAGAAATCTTCAACTACAGTCAAATCAGAACAGTTTATAGTTTATATGATTTTAATAAGCGACCTTCCTTTTAGCCATAACTTGAAATAATTCGTGCCTAGGTGCTTATTCGAGGAAATGCATGTAAAGTTATTAAGTGTGGTGAAGCAAAGACCTTCGTGTACCAGTAATTGCTGATTGGGATGAAGCTATATAACATATGTAGTATTTCTTTAACAGCTTCTGGTATTTCTGCTTTACTTTCATTTTTAAAGGAAATGTACGGAGATACCGGTAAAACTTTATTAATGAAAGCACTATTAGAAAAGAAATGAGTTAGTTCTCAAACATAGAACAATGGTGACCAAAGAAGAGCTATTTACATGTATTCACGTTTGCTTACATGTCATCCAGCACAAACGGATCAAACATATCAATAACAATTTTCCATGTATCCCTTTTCTACAAAATTCTTGTCGCTCTAATGACTTTTTCAATGAAGCTAAAAGGGGGAAAAAGATTCTCTTACTTATACTTATAGTTAGTACTAATACAATAAATTTGTTTCAAATTTGAGCCTTGCCTGTGTTTGATTGATTTAATATGTGCATAATTTATATTTTTTATATTCATCAGATTCAGGTACAGTTCTGTGTGGTTCAACAGAAGAAGAATTGAAAAGTGAAAAGGAAGTCTGTGCAGCAACATGCACGGCTGTAGAAGGTATGTACCATATGCCTTTTAGCAATTTATGTATTTCAACCAATTTTGGAATTGGGAAATGTGAAGGGATGGGGGGGGAGGGGGGGGAGGGGGGGAGATGAATGAAGATTAATACAGAGCAGGAAATTACGGAAAAGAAGGGAATATGGCAGTACTGCTATCAGACTTTGTTCTCATATTGTGTAACAGTTGTTTTCCTTTTGTTTGGGTTCATTCCTTTAATACCCAATGTTGACCAACGTGTAATTTCGCACAACATCTTAATTTAGAGCCTCTTCTAGCAATTAGGCGTTTTGTTAATTAGCTTTTGGGACTTTTGTTGATACAATCTGTTACACTTGTTTTGATTACTCGTATCGAGATAAGCAACCATTTTCCATTAGAAGTTTGAAATGATGAAATCTCGCGCGAGGTGATTTTAGCGAGATGTGACACAATCCTTGACCAATCAGAGTGCATGCATCTCAATAGTCATCAGAGCAATTATACCTATCAGTCATTGTTATTATTATCATAATTACTATTACTATAATTGTTATTATAAATTTGTCACCCAATTTTCCTCCTAACGGGGCTAGTTCGAAAATAAATCTCATGTTTCTACATCCTCCTTGGAGTTTGATGCCAATCTTAATTTCCTTTCACATTATACGATTTTAGGCGACACTTCTGTGAGCGAGGACAACAAAGAATTGAATCAGTTACACTCTGTTGAAAAAGAAGGTGGGTTTTCTGTTGACTCCAGGAACACAACAGGCAGAACGCCGCTAATGAATGCTGCTTTGAATGGCAATGTTCAAGCGGTGAAGAGTATGATTAAAAGGGGAGCAGATCCTTCCTTGACGGACTACACTGGATGGAACACGTTACATTATGCCGCAAAGGGCGGAGACACTGATATTATATCTCTAATTCATACTCACCTGCCCAACAGTGAGTCAAAAATAGGCGAGGGTGAAACGCCACTAATGGTGGCGGCTTTCACTGGCAAATTACATGCAGTGAAATGGTTTCTTGAGAAGGGGGCAACTGTAACCTGTGAAAACAAAAGAGGTTGGAACATGTTACATTGTGCTGCACAGGGCGGAGACACTGATATTCTATCTCTAATCCATACTCACCTGCCCAACATTGAGTCAAAAACAGGCGAGGGTGAAACGCCACTAATGGTGGCGGCTTTGGCTGGCAAATTACATGCAGTGGAATGGTTTCTTGAGATGGGAGCAACTGTAACCTGTGAAGACAAAACAGGTTGGAACATGTTACATTTTGCCGCACAGGGCGGAGACACTGATATTATATCTCTAATCCATACTCACCTGCCCAACATTGAGTCAAAAACAGGCGAGGGTTACACGCCACTAATGGTGGCGGCTTTGGCTGGCAAATTACATGCAGTGAAATGTTTTCTTGAGATGGGAGCAACTGTAACCTGTGAAGACAAAACAGGTTGGAACATGTTACATGCTGCCGCACAGGGCGGAGACACTGATATTCTATCTCTAATCCATACTCACCTGCCCAACATTGAGTCAAAAACAGGCGAGGGTGAAACGCCACTAATGGTGGCGGCTTTCACTGGCAAATTACATGCAGTGAAATGGTTTCTTGAGAAGGGAGCAGCTATAGCCTGTGAAGACAAAAGGGGTTGGAGCCCGTTACATCATGCCGCAAGGGGCGGTGACCCTGATACCATTGATCTTATCCTTACCCACCTGCCGGACGCTGATTCAAAAACAGCTGATGGTGAAACACCTCTTATCATCGCTGTTTTTTATGGTAAGCTGCAGGGTGTAAAGTATCTTCTTGAGAGGGGAGCCAATCCTTTGGCTAAAGATAACAAAGGACAGGATTCTCTGTATCATGCCTCATCATGTGACTCAGATTGTTTCGACTTGCTATTGAATCACGTGCCTAGAAGTGAGTCAACAACGGGCAATGATTAACTCAGGTTGGTGAAGTAAGCTTTACAGCTGATTTTATGTTTGCTTAACTCTTAAATGTCAAAATGTAACCTATTGGTTTGTTTGTTCCGTCAACTTCGAAGCCGTTTTGGAGGAAGTTTTTAACAGGCTGTGTGTTATTTGATATTTTACCAACTAGACCTACGTACAATCTGTACAACTTGTGAGCTGTTCAACAGTTTCGGTACGGAATAGCTTCTGTCGTTAAAGTTGCACTTGAGCCTGGGCTTTCTGTGGCATGTTGGCTGAGTGTAATGATTTAGTTCCATTAAGCTAGTTGATTTCAACACTGTGTGCATACAAGCATTATTCTCAGAATTTGCTTATCCAGCTTGTGAAAGCTTTCATGTAATAAAAGCTGTACAAGTCACCCGAGGATAAAAGTCAGTGGCATTTGGACAGAGCACAGCCATAAGCTTAAAACATATGAATGATTCGAATGAATCGTATGTTGCGGTGTTAGTGCTGGGCTGCATTTGGCATTAGACGATATGTACCAAGATATACATTCTCTTAGTGCAGCGTGTTCTTGTTCAATTGTCGGAGGAATCTTCATTTCTCTTCCTAAAATACTCTTTGGTTTTTTCTCTTAGGTTACAATTTGCGTGGTTTTGTCAATATTTGAGGTTCTCTTGTGGTTTGTACTATACTGGAAAAACTGTTAGTGTATGTCTACAATATTACCGGTGATTTTATTTTTATCTAGTTAAACGTTTTTAAAATTGATATAATGTTATGTATATTTCACAAGTACAAGGGTGTTTTTTTACTAGGACGTATAAATTTCAAAGACAGAAGTGTAGGTTTCTGCAACGTTAACGGCCTCTTTATTTTCCTATTTAAGACGTTTCAAAATTAATGTGATTTTGTATATTTTTCACAAGTAAATAGGTTGTTTTTTACCACATAACTTTTTATTATTATAGAACATATAGATGTAATATAACGGCTGTGTAGTTTGATGCAAAAGTTGGAAATATGAACGTAAATTGCATTTCGCTGAATAAGTTTGTCTTAGCTGAAAATGTTGTCTTATAACATTTGTATCAAGCTAAAATCGAGGTTGGAATGTTTTGCAAAATTTGAAAAAAAGAAGTATGAATTCAGACGTTTAGCCAGTGTATTTTGCATAGCAGATCTATTTTTTAAATACTATTTTATATAATAGCACATAGCTTTTACTTTTAACACGATCGATGTTAAGAATATCTCATTTTTCAAGGAAACCTGTTAATAGAATACATGAAGAAATTTCTGCATTCTGATTGGTTGCAATACAGTTTTCATGAAACACCAATGTAGAAGAGAGCTAGTACAGTGCAGAAGATTGTTAATTCAGTAAAAAAACCGTAAGGAACTGTATAATAGCTTAAAAAAGAAAGACATGTCGAAAATTTTTCTCCTTTGAACGTAACACGTTGATTTGACCCAACACACGATGATGTTTGCAGGGTTTGAATGAATCATTTCGTACGTGTTTTACCTTTTGTTTGTTTCTTCATGATCAGTGAAGCTATGTCGAATATTAGTTTATTTTAAAATGAAAAAGAAGTGACATGACTTTTCTTAGGCAAACTGAAATGAGTAAGCACTCGTAATTTTTAAAAAGACAACGAATTTCACACGCCCTACGGGCACGTGAAATTAAGATGGTTTAAAAATAAAAAACAAAAAACTGGGGTTTTTATACCAAATGTCACTCGAAGTAGTGCGATTACCTGTACCAATAAAGAAATGATAACATCACTGAGAGGCTCTAATTACAACAAATTTTTAGGTAACCTTTGTAAGCGACGTTATAACTGTAGTCAATAAAATTTTATATCACCGAACGAAAGAAAGTCTTGTTTGTCAAAGGGAATGACTTTGATATTTCTAGCGTCTGGGAAAGTAGTGAAAAAAATCCTTGTTTGGATAAATAGGGAGAAAGGGGAGGGTTAAAGGGAGTAGTACATGTATATATCGTCTATGGGGAAGGAGGCCTTTTTTTTCGGGGGGGGGACTTTTTGGTTTTTTTTAAGGAAAGGGAGGTTGGACCAGTTGTCACTAATAGAACATCTGAAGGGGGGTGTCTGCTGATAAGGGAAATCCTTAGAATACTACAGAGCCATAGAAGGGTGGCGAGGGGAACAAAATGTTCCCACCCTACTCACCCCCCACCCCCAGATGATAAATAATGAGCAGCCCCAAACAAACAAGCTAAAATAAAAACATTCGAGAGATTGAAGAACTGCGTTTAGGAAGGGTACAGTTGGTGACTCTTGCCAGTCCTCTCCCCACGTTCGCATTAAGTGAGCCTTTGAGAATTGTGTCAGCGTCAGTTATGGCATAATTTAGCAAACCGCTGAAGTATACAAGATAGTTGTTGTTTTTGTATGCTAGTTTAATAAACTTGACTTTGCATATCTAACTAGGCTACTCAAAAACTAGGTAATTTAGTTTATCAACTGAGTTGATAACGTAAATTGGTCACCGCAAAGAGTTTAGCCGCTGAAGTTTTGAGCGTTAGAGCGATTGACGAAGGGCTAATGCTCGAAACGTCAGCTTTTAAAATTTTCACGGGGGCCAATTAACTTTATCAACTCAATTGATAATAGTAAACTACCCTTTTATACTCTGACACCGATGCAGCAACACTGTTTCTTTAGAAACTTGTCCCTTTTACTCAAAATCTATGCAGGCAAGGGAAAGGTGCATGTGACACAGCAGCAATTAATCTAGAAAGTATGGGTCACATGATGAGGCGAGATGTAAAGAATCCTGTCTGTTGTCAGTCCTTAGCTAATAGATTTGCACCTTCGAAGGTTATACTTTACACCCCACAGTTTGCCATGACAAACAACAATGATTAGAGATGCATCACCACAGGCGGTTTTTACGTATGCAGCACATCCCATCGTTGTCTACACAGGTTGCAGTTGTCCTCCTCTCACAAACCATTTCACTGCATGTCCCTTACCAGTCCGTTACCAGTCACTGCATGTCCCTTACCACTCCCTTACCAGTAAAACCAGCTACCATAAGGGGCAAGGGACCCTGCTCTGCGTTCCTTGGGTCAATGTTTGGCACGTCGAGAAGGATAAGATTATTGATGTCAGTGTCAGTACTCTGTGCGGAAAAACAGAACACATTCTTACATCCTGTTGTTTTCACTGGTTGCAGTTACTTCCTTCTCAAGAAACCACTACACGGCCTGTCAATTACAATTCACAAAAGGAATCATAGATAGGGAGAGATTCTCAGCACACCTTGACTCAATGTTTGGCACGTGGGTTAACATCAGAGCAATAATTTAAAGGTTACCACCCAGTGCAGCAAGTTGTAATGAATTCCATCCTCCTTTGTTCATCAGACACAGATCTGCTCCTCTCTTCATTAAACCCTGAACCTTGAACCTTGCCACTCACAGAAACATTCATTAGCAGCGTTCTACCTTTTGCATCTTGGGAGTCAACAGAAAAAAAATCATTATTTGAACAGAAATTTGAAAATAAATTTTAAAAGAAAGGCAACCAATAATAATAATAATAACGGAAATATCTTCACAGTGGAAATGAAAGCATTTCAAAATATCACTCAATACTTTTCCAGGTAGGTACTCAGTTGCTCAGAAACTGACATTGATCCACAGAAACAGGGGGAGCACCATTTTTATGTATTAAAGAGGGTGGACGATGAAAAGTTATGCACTTCTGAGGGGAGTGGGTCATCTGTGAAACATGCTTTAATCTGATGATGCAGGAAGTGTATCATAGATACTACAATTTTTATGACTTTGTTGGGTTAAGACTATAAGATAATCTTTTTTGGATTAGTTGCCAGTTGCTGAGGGAATAGAAAGCACTTTGGAACAGTGAGGCTCAATATGCTGTTAATCAGTTCCTCAAATTCTATGTGAAACTATGATTAAGAATCAGCATGATCTAATTTAGGAACAGCAGAACAGCTTTTGAAAACCTACAGATGCTGTAACCACTTTAGACTAGCTGCTTACCATAAGTAACTCATATTTGAAACTCCAGCTCAAATTGCACTTTAAATTGAATACGTTTGAAACCAAAAATCCCCTTTCTTTGAAATGTTTTGTTTTTTAAACACAGGTATCTTGTTCCCAAACTTATTAACTGATCTATTCATGCTTAAATTCAAGCACAAACAAAACCTTTCAGCGGCTTTAAACCATTTCCTTCCCAAGATCTTAATAGTAATTCTCCTTACTGTCTGACACATAATTTTTATGATGTTAGTTCAGAGAATTTGGTATTGGATCAACTTCTAATCTCCCACTAGACTTTTTCTTAATTCTCTTCACTTTTCTGCTTGATATTGTATTAACATTGTAAGGAGAAATGCTGTGTTGGTCACCAGTGGAAGTCAAAGGGTTAAACAACAATTCACAGGTAAATAAAAAGTCAGTTTTAACGGCATGTTATTATTTTGATAGTGTCTTTATTGTCCATGAATACACATAGAAAGATCGTACTCAGACAAACTTGTCACAGGTGAGACAATTACATAATACATCATTTTAATGGGTATTGCGTTATGCAACGATAGAGCGTGATATTTAAGTGCTTTTGGATTGCCGAGCATTGTTGATCATCTTTTCTAACAAACTTCAAATGGTAAATAAAATACAGCCTTATGCAATGAGTATCAAAACAAAGTTGTCTTCCTTAGTTCAGATAACATGTCTTGCCAGAGTGAGAGATGGGTAAGTAAAAGCAAAACAGTTGACTTAGGGTGTGGATAAAAATGACTCTTAGCAGGTGAATAGGGGTGGATTGGATTCAAGGGGTGGGCTCCATTTAATCGTGCAATTAGTAAAGGAAGTTGGGGAGGGGGCTGCTGAAACTTGTTTTCATTCTAGAGTTGAGCGCTTGAACGATGCAATCCAACACAACTTTCATTCGCTGCTTTCTGCCTGTTCCGTCTCTGGAGTCTATAGACAATTCAAAAGGAAGCGTGGACTTCATCTTGGTGACGTCGCTGTCTCTTTCAGCAGAGTGTAACTGATTCAATGCCTTGTTGTCCTCGCTCACAAAAGTGGCGCCTAAAATCGTAAAATTTTAAAAGGAATTAAGGCAACATAATACAATAACAATGTAGACACATAAGATTTATTATGGAACTCGTAAATTTTACTTTAGGAGAAATATTAGGCGACAATGAGATTTGCTATTGTATTCACGAGTAGTCAAGTTTTCCGGTCGATCTGTAAACCTCATAAGAGAGACTTAGAATCTCTCTGGCCATGACCAAGTGTGTCGACGCGTGAATTAAAATGCACGCTGTCGTGATATTGCGTTACACGGTCACGCCACTGGGTCGATGAACATCTTTATATTTAGAAGACTTAGGAGACAACGAATACACACGTGGCGGCAGTCGAGTTCGCACAATAAACAACCCTTTTGAGTTCACAGAATCGTGACATGGTGTCAGGAGTGGGATCTGTTCACCCCTAAAGAT
The DNA here is from genome assembly GCF_036669915.1 of Pocillopora verrucosa. Classification (NCBI taxonomy): domain Eukaryota; kingdom Metazoa; phylum Cnidaria; class Anthozoa; order Scleractinia; family Pocilloporidae; genus Pocillopora; species Pocillopora verrucosa. The sequence goes on along the minus strand of NC_089316.1, from coordinate 20,066,559 downwards.
GACAGAAGCAGCTGAAGCATCCATAGTTGTGCCACCAGCGCCGACTCAAGTTTTTATTCCCCCGTCAAATTTGCCCCCGCCGAAAGCGCTTAATTTTGACGACAATTTAGCCACCGCATGGAAATCGTGGAAAGCAGCGTGGCAGCGCTACGAAATCGCTACTGGTGTATATAAACAAGAGGGTATAGTTCGTGTGTCGACATTACTAAGCATTATAGGCGAGGATGGCGTCAGAGCCCACGATACCTTTATTTGGAACGAAGACGAAAACGCAGACGACATTTCACAAGTCCTGAAGAAGTTCGACGAATTCTGCATTCCTAGGACACAGGTCATATATGAACGCTATAGGTTCAACAACCGACACCAGGAACCAGGCGAAAACATCTCGACGTATCTTACGGAGCTTCGAACGATCGCAAAAAACTGTGCACACGATACAATCACACCAGATGAAATTTTGCGTGACCGCCTCGTGCTAGGCATACGGGATGATCGCGTCCGCGAGAGACTTCTCCGTTTGAATGATTTATCTCTCCTACAAGCAGTTGACATTATTAAGTCGTCAGAACAGACCCAACAGCAAGCAAAGCTAATGGCTGGAGGAGACACTGCTGTTCATGCGTTACGGAAGGCGGGATCGGCAGAAAAACCTGAAGAAGAACGACAACTTAAGTCACAAGCATTTAGAAGACCGTCTAAAGAATGTGGAAATTGCGGAATGGTGCATGGACGTCATTGTCCCGCGTATGGAAGAACATGTTTTAACTGTGGGAGTATGAATCATTTTGCGAATAAATGTCATCGCCTCAAACCATGCCAAAAGGAAATAGTCTCGTACACAGGGGATCGCCGCAAAATTGCTGGTAAAGCTACCCTGCCTGTGTGGTCCCGTGGACAGCGGAGGTCAATGGAGTTTAACATCTTAGACGGAGACTATCAACCGATTTTATCATTGAACACCAGCCTCAATCTTGGCTTTGTGAGTTTGCATAATTGTGACGTCCTAGCATTACACGTCAAGTGTCCCAAAGCCTCCTTGCTCGAAGAGTATGAGGACGTATTCGACGGATTAGGGGCCCTACCGGGAACATACAAAATAGCCATAGACGAACAGGCGCAACCAGTTGTCCACGCACCGAGGCGAGTGCCAGTAGCCTTGCGTCCATGCATCAAAAACAAGCTGGACGAACTTGTTGATCATAAAGTTATTATTCCAGTAACAGAACCGACGCAGTGGGTATCCAGCATGTTGGCCATAGTGAAGCCAAACAAAGTACGTATCTGTATTGACCCGAGAGATTTAAATCGTGCCATTCGGCGAGAGCATTACCAGTTGCCGACTATCGATGAAGTGGCCTCCCGCTTAACAGGTGCCAAGAAATTTACTCTTTGTGACGCCAAGGATGGTTTCCACCAAATCCTCTTAGACGATGCTTCTAGTTTCCTGACAACGTTCAATACGCCTTTTGGGCGTTATAGATGGGCCCGCATGCCTTTTGGTATCTCAAGTGCGCCTGAAGTTTGGCAGCGACGCATGCATGAATTCGTAGAAAATTTAGAAGGAGTTGAAGTTATCGCTGACGACTTCCTCATCGCTGGATTTGGCGAAACTGACGCAGAGGTCAACTCGAGCCTTGAAAAGAACGAACGTGCGTTCTTCAAGAAATGCCGGGAGTGGAACCTCAAGCTCAACAAACTCAAGCTGAAAAGATCTCAAACCGAAGTGCGTTTCATGGGCCACCTCTTGACTCCTGATGGTCTAAAGGCAGACCCAGCCAAAGTTGGATATGCCACCGCCGACTGATGTGAAAGGCCTGAAGAGGTTTTTGGGGATGGTCAATTATCTGGCCAAATTCTTGCCACTCCTGTCCGACATGACAGAACCTTTGCGAAGGCTTGAGGACAAGGACGTCGAGTGGTGTTGGCTTGCACAGCATGAGAAAGCATTTACCACAGTCAAAGAATACTTGGCCAAGGCCCCGGTACTGAAATACTATGATGTTACTGAAGAAGTGACAATCCAATGCGATGCCAGCATAACGGGTCTAGGTGCAGTACTGATGCAAAAGGGTCAGCCCGTTGCCTTTGCCTCGCGAGCTCTGACCGACACCGAAACGCGTTACGCTCAAATCGAGAAAGAGCTCCTCGCCATAGTGTGGTCAACCGACAAGTTCAATCAATACATACTGGGACGCGAAGTTGTACACATCGAGTCTGACCACGAACCACTAAGGGCAGTTTTTTACCAAGCCAATACACAACTCACCAAAGAGACTCCAGAGAATGCTGATGGCCCTTCAGAATTACTCCCTGGATGTGCAGTATAAAAAAGGGGAACTTATGTGGGTATCAGATGCACTGAGTCGAGCATACCGCAACACCACCGAAGCCTCCAAGCACGATACAAGTCTGATCTGTACACTTGCCGAGATAGATCATTCAGAAAACCTCTCGATTGCACCATACAGGCTCGCTGAATTCAGAAACGAGATTGCCAGGGACCCAGTGATGCAAAAGCTAATCGGAGCAATCAAGGGTGAATGGCCAGTGTCAAGGAAGTCCTGTACCCCTGAGCTGACGCCTTACTATGACAAACGAAGTGAGCTTATAGAAGACAAGGGACTAGTATTCCTGGGGGAGCGATTGCTGGTACCCCCTTCCCTGAGAAAAGAAATGTTGAAGCAAATTCACCGATCACATATTGGAATCGAAGGGTGTTTACGTCGCGCTAGGGAGGTCCTCTATTGGCCCCTCATGAATTCGGAAGTAAAGGACTTTGTTTCCAAATGCTCAATCTGCCAGTCGCACCAGCCAGATCAGTGCCGCGAGGAATTGCAACCGTATCCGATCCCGTCGCGTCCCTGGTCGATGCTAGGTGCCGATTTTTTTGACCTTGGGCAACAACATTTCTTTGTCCTAGTCGACTACTGGAGTGGGTTCTTTGAAGTCCAGGAGGTTAAGGTGGCCACATCTGCTAGCGTGATAGCTGCGTGTAAAGTACAATTCGCCCGCCATGGGATACCAGACGTGCTTATTACCGACAACGGACCTCAGTTTACGTCATCGGTGTTCAGTGCATTCGTGAGAGAATGGCAGTTTGAACATAGAACGTCGAGCCCCCGTTACCCCCAGTCAAATGGCCGCGCCGAGAATGCCGTGAAGACCTGCAAGAACTTGATGACGAAAGCGAAAGCGGATGGGCAAGACCCGCTGTTAGCCCTTCTTGATTGGCGCAACACCCCAACAGAGGGTCTAGGAACATCACCCGTACAGAGACTGATGGGACGCCGCACACGCACTTTCTTACCAACCCATGAAACGCTCCTGCGGCAGCCATCACACCAGGAAACAGCCACCAAATTAGCTGAGCGCAAGAAAAGACAAGCTCAACAATACAACAAAAAGTTTCGCCCTTTAGAGGCACTAAAGTGTGGACAGGCCATCAGGATGCGGCTTCCCGGAAGGGAGGAATGGAGTCTGGGGACCTGCATGAAAGCCTTGGGGAACAGGTCTTATGAAGTTGAAGTTTGCGGCAGGCGATACCGACGCAACCGTCGGCAACTGCGCCTGACCCCGGAAACAGCACCACCTATGAGTCTGGTAGAACTAACTCCGCCCGAGTCTACCCTCAAACCGGCGCCAAATCTGACAGAGCCAGGACCTCCTCCACCGGAGTTCCATGGCGAGACCAAAACAGAGAGAATGCCACCTGAAAATGAGATGGGAACTGAGCTTGAGCCACAAAGGATTGAAACTCGTCGATCAGAACGCAGACGTCGACCGCCTTTGTGGCATCAGGATTACCATATGAACTGAACATTGAATGATTGAGCCGCTAAATAGTTGTTGGGTTCTGTTTCTATTTTTTTATGATTTCAATGAAGAACAATGTTTTATCGATTTTATGTGATTTGAACAGTGATCGAAACCGAACATTAAGTATTAATTAACTTTTGAAGATAAACTTTGTAAAAAGGGGAAGATGTCGTGATATTGCGTTACACGGTCACGCCACTGGGCCGATGAACATCTTTATATTTAGAAGACTTAGGAGACAACGAATACACACGTGGCGGCAGTCGAGTTCGCACAATAAACAACCCTTTTGAGTTCACAGAATCGTGACACACGCGTGATCTGCACGATACGAGCGGATCACTTGCTCAGTGCACATGCAAACAACAAGGGTGTAACTAGTTCTACCAAAGAGCAACACACGAAGTGCACGACACACCACCGTGGCAAGTTAGCAGACAAAATCCAAGTATCCCTAACAGGCGCGTAGGAGGGGGGGTTCGAAGGGTTCGAACGAACCCCCTTTGAAGTTCGATAATGGCGGACTGAAATACAAATGATTATAACTGACAACACCAAAGAGGCCGTTTTTTTTTCTCTGCTTGTTCTCAGAACGGTTGAATCATGTACAGCTGTACCTAAATCAGGCGAATTTGAAAAAAAAAACACCAACAACAAAAAACCAGAAAACGCAGTAATTAAATGAACCAAACGCAGGCAAGACTCAAATGTTAAACATGTTCAATGCAGAGCTAAGTAAAATAAAGCATATTTTGCCTCCAGTTTCAGCTTCAGTGAAGTGTGGGACCAGAGTGTTATATGGAAAAAAGGCAGACAAAATTATATACGCTGAAACATTTTGACAATTGATCCAAGTGCCAATTGACTGACCCATAAGCCATAAATAGATATAGATAGCTATTTTTGATCAACATATCATTCTATGTTTGAGAACCGACTCATTTCATTCTTTATTGGTTCAAGATTTATCTATATGAATGTATACTCTCATGAGATCTCTTTTTTTGGAGTTTAGTCGAGTGGCGCTTTGATTGATAAGTGTTAGGATAATAAAGTTCTACAGGTATTGTTTCCATACATTTCCTTATTGGTCGTAATTAAAGCAGAAACAGTTACATAAATTCTATATTTTTTAAATTTAAGCTTTATCTCAGTCAGCAATTACATGAAGGTCTTTGCTTGACCATAGTTGATTATTCCAAATAATTTAAGGTGCTAATTATAATCCTCTAACATTGTGAAAAAAAGTTTAGAGCTAAATTTATTAATACTTTTTATTCTCTTTGTCAGACCTGATAGATTTATTGATCTGTTGCATACAAGCTAGTCTAACAGACAGTTACAATTTAAGCTGTTTAACTCAGATATCTTTACAATGTAACATAAAGCTTATTCAATGGGTATGCACTCTTCTAGTTTGTTCCAGCTCTCTGTTTTCAACTCAAGTTTGTTAATAAGTATTAATTTCCTATATAATATATTACTGTTTTCATATTGTCTTCTATTTGTTTACTTCTAAGTTTATTTTGCGATTACCTATCAGATATTAAGCAGCAATAAAGTTTTATAAAACAAAACACAACACAGTCTAGACAGCTGTGTGGAGCTTTGTACACACAGTTAACCCTTTGGCCCCTAAGACTGACTAGCATCTAATTTCTCCTTTCTATTTCACCCCTAAATCAAACATGAAAGTTAGGAGAATAGAGGAGATGATCACCAACTAAAGCAGCTCTTGACTGTTACACAAATTCTCTTTGTCAGCCTCTTTGAAAATGTATGGAGAACAGTATGGAAAATATACATACTGATGTTAGGGTGAAAAGGGTTAAGAGAAAATATAAGTAATTACCTCTCTGTAAGTTAATAGCATCAAGCCTACAGAGATATGAATGCACATAGCTCACTCTTACATGCCAAAACTTTTTTCTTATCAGATGTGTAAGTCTTAATCACAATAATTGGTCATTTCTTTACAAGGTAAATATGCAATATTATGTGTTCCCTGAGACACTTTGCAGCCCTAATAGGTATGCAATACATATCTATTTTAGCAAAATTTAAATGTTGCATCTTTTCCTTCACTGCTTGTGTGTACCAAAATATGTTTCTCATGGCAGCTTTTTTTTGTTACCCTGCCAATCCCAAATCAAAACTGACTAAATTTAAGTTGCAGAAGAATCACAACATGACCCAACAATACTCCAAGTGTCACCAAGAGGTAGCAAAAAATATGTGTATAACTAAAAGTTCCAATATGCAATCATCATCAACATTAAAAGTTACCATCTATAACCATTTTAAAATTCGCTTTAAACCCTTCAACTCCCAGATCTGATAGTCAATTCTACCAGCTACTACATAATTATTTCCTTTTAGATCAAGACAACAACTTCTACTTGATATGTTTGAGTATTATTGTTGCTTGTTTGCTGGATGATGTATGGATATTGCAGGGAGAAGTTAGATTTTAATAACTTCTGAGAGTTAAAGGGTTCAATGGTATTCTGTGGCATCTCTTCATAATTCATCCAAAAATGTCTATGATACAGTCGCATAAAATTTTGATTGATTGCAAGCATATAAATATGACTCTCTTATCAATAAGCTTTTACTTTAGTCACCCAGTTAGTGCTTGGATAATTTGAATGCAAAATGATGCATGTAACTCTAAGCTGCTGAGCTTAAAAAGATGTTCTCTTTTATCTTCAGTATGCATGTGGCTTATTTTTCAGTACAGAAACAAATTAGTGCCTAACCTGCAATACTACATTGGACATTCACACAACTGATGCACACTCTGTTTGTTCATTGCTCTCTATTTCTCCATCTTCTAAGCTGCTGTACAGGTGTGAAACATTGACTATGGACAATGGAAAGAAATATCAAGTAAGCTTATACCATAGCCAGCAAACATCACAACCCCAAACACAAACAAAAGAAAGGGCAAATTAAGATTGTTTCTGAGGAGCTGAACTTTATCATTGTCCCAAAATGAAAATGTTTATTGTTCATAACCTTCTTTTACATTGATGAACTAAATTAAGGCATATAATTAGCTTACAATGGCTTCATCAGGATGTTGAATACTCAAAGGCAATTCTTTTCCCATAAGGTGTGTTTCATTAATGATTTAGTTTTTAATTCCTGATAATAACTTACCGACTGTTACACCATTTTTGTGAAAAACTTTAAGGCCAGGTGCTATGCCACCACAATGTCTCTCCCTAAGGTAGAACAAGAACAAAGGTATTGAATCTAAAAATCAAGTGTTTACAGAAGATAAATGAATCAAATGATTCTGATCTGTCATCATGCAAACTCCACCCTAAGCTTTGCATTCTGTTTAGATCACACAATGCATAAAAAAATCCTTTTCAGGTTCCTCCTTGACTTTCCAATTACATTCTGTATGGTTTTAATTATTAGAGAGAGAAATACTTTCAAAATTATGAACTTTTAATATACAAAGCCATTAACAAATTGTCATGATCATCTCTACAGAGCCCAGTCATGGTGCTGCACATACAAATAATATGGAGCAATAAAGTTACAGGTGTCATCACACCACCTGTATTTGTCTACATCTGCAGATTTCACTGATTGTCTGAATGTCCGTGTGAACTTTATTAGATTTCACATGTTTATCTTAGTAAATGTTTTACTATTGGAAACAATTGTAGTTGTGAATACCTTGAGGTCCCTTTCAGTTAACTGAACTAATTATTAACTTATCATTTCTTTATACATGTACTTAGCAAATTAGACTACCTTTCTTGGAATTTTTGCAAGACAAATGCCATGTTTCTGAATTAATTATAAGTTAGTCAACAGTGAGTTAACTTTAATAAACAAAATGCCAAGACTAGCAACTATTTAACAATTATTCTTGTTTATTCAATGATTGAAAAACATTGTTTTTTAAAGGCTAGTCAGAGAGGCAACAAACATTTCACTACCATTACATTCATAGAAATAGCATCCACTTGTTCCTTCTCTTGATAAGTCAAATCCATATGCAAAGATGTTAGCACCATTGTCATCTTTAATGACATTAACTTTTGCCTGATGAAGCAATACAAAGCTTTTACTGTAAATCCACAAACTAGAAACAGGGAAAAGGAGTCTATACAGCATACAAGTATAATAGCATGATGCCTTGTATAATTTTCAAATACAAATCAAATATTAATGAGTCACTTTTCATAGAGGGCACATGTGCATCTTTGACTATTAAGTGTTTTTGCTTAAAATGACGAATATGTTTTCCATTCCAGTAACACAACAACAAACAATGTAGCAGATTACATCTCTCAGTTAATATGTGCGATATGATTGGTCAATTTAGCGGGCTGTATTTCACCGCATGGCCCGCTAAATTCAAAAGTTTGTTTAAATATATTAAATAAATATTGTACTAATCTTGTTTTCTTGGTTACTACTGTAAGTTACAGAACCTTGTCTTTTACCCCTCAGATTTATGGTCTGCATGCGTTGCCTTTGGGCTATAAATGCCAGCTGAAAAAATGAGGTCCATAACTTAATGTGGAGACCTTTGATTTTGGATAAACCCTGACAAAAAAAATTGATAAATTCCATAGGGTTTTATTGAGTAACTGTAGGAAGAGAAAATTGAAATCACTTACCTCAAATCTAAACTTTTTAACTGGATGAACATTGTTTTTGTCAAGAAGAGAGAACATTTGTGCTACAAAGGATGATATGGAGAAAAACAAGGAATAAAACAAAAAACTTAAAGTGATGTAAAAGCACAAAAAAATTTGTGATCAGTAAACAAAAGGTAATTCACATCCTGTCATAGTACTTAATATTTTACAAAACATTCAGGAAATGCATCAAATAAGTAATGAAGATTTAAGTAATTAAAATATGGTCTGTTCTAAAAGAGTGGCCTCAAGATTGGATCTGTACTCGATCACCACCAAAGATAGCCTACAAAGGAGCAAACTAGGGGAATTGTTAGAGCTATGTGGATTTTAAATGCTGCATCTTTAGTTCCTTGATACCTTGAGCCAGTAAAATTTACAATAAGCTCTGTAGCCCAACAGTAGTTGTCATCATGTGTACTGCTATACATTAAACCTCTAGGAAGTATGGAATTCCAATTACACGTTTACATTGCAATAACTTGAACAATTATTCCCTTTGTTAGAGTCCACCATTCCCTCTGCTAGAGTCCACTATTCCCTTTGTTAGAGTCCACCCTTCCCTCTGTTAGAGTCCACTATTCCCTGTGTTAGAGTCCACCATTCCCTCTGTTAGAGTCCAAGATTCTCTCTGTTAGAGTCCACTATTCCCTTTGTTAGAGTCCACTATTCCCTTTGTTAGAGTCCACTATTCCCTTTGTTAGAGTCCACTATTCCCTTTGTTACAGTCCACTATTCCCTTTGTTAGTGTCCACTATTCCCTTTGTTACAGTCCACTATTTCCTTTGTCAGAGTCCACTATTCCCTTTGTTGAGTCCACTATTCCCTTTGTTACAGTCCACTATTCCCTTTGTTACAGTCCACTATTCCCTCTGTTACAGTCCACTATTCCCTTTGTTACAGTCCACTATTTCCTTTGTCAGAGTCCACTATTCCCTTTGTTGAGTCCACTATTCCCTTTGTTACAGTCCACTATTCCCTTTGTTACAGTCCACTATTCCCTCTGTTACAGTCCACTGTTCCCTTTTGTTACAGTCCAATATTCCCTCTGTTAGAGTCCACTATTCCCTTTATTAGAGTCTACTATTCCCTTTCTTAGAGTCCACTATTCCCTTTGTTAGAGTCCACCATTCCCTCTGTTAGAGTCCACTATTCCCTTTGTTAGAGTCAACTATTCCCTTTGTTAGAGTCCACTATTCCCTTTGTTAGAGTCCACCATTCCCTCTGTTAGAGTCCACTATTCCCTTTGTTAGAGTCAACTATTCCCTTTGTTAGAGTCCACTATTCCCTTTGTTAGAGTCCACCATTCCCTCTGTTACAGTCCACTGTTCCCTTTGTTACAGTCCACTATTCCCTCTCTTAGAGTCCACTATTCCCTTTGTTAGAGTCCACTATTTTCTTTGTTAGAGTCAACTATTCCCTTTGTTAGAGTCCACTATTCCCTTTGTTAGAGTCCACCATTCCCTCTGTTACAGTCCACTGTTCCCTTTGTTACAGTCCACTATTCCCTCTCTTAGAGTCCACTATTCCCTTTGTTAGAGTCCACCATTCCCTCTGCTAGAGTCCACTATTCCCTTTGTTAGAGTCCACCCTTCCCTCTGTTAGAGTCCACTATTCCCTGTGTTAGAGTCCACCATTCCCTCTGTTAGAGTCCACTATTCCCTTTGTTAGAGTCCACTATTCTCTTTGTTAGAGTCCACTATTCCCTTTATTAGAGTCCACTATTCCCTTTGTTACAGTCCACTATTCCCTTTGTTACAGTCCACTATTCCCTTTGTTACAGTCCACTATTCCCTTTGTTACAGTCCACTATTCCCTTTGTTAGCGTCCACTATTCCCTTTGTTACAGTCCACTATTTTCTTTGTTAGAGTCCACTATTCCCTTTGTTACAGTCCACTATTCCCTTTGTTACAGTCCCCCATTTCCTCTGTTACAGTCCACTGTTCCCTTTGTTACAGTCCACTATTCCCTTTGTTAGAGTCCACTATTCCCTTTGTGAGAGTCCACTATTCCCTCTGTTAGAGTCCACTATTCCCTGTGTTAGAGTCCACTATTCTCTTTGTTAGAGTCCACTATTCCCTTTGTTAGAGTCCACTATTCCCTTTGTTAGCGTCCACTATTCCCTTTGTTAGAGTCCACTATTCCCTTTGTTAGAGTCCACTATTCCCTGTGTTAGAGTCCACTATTCTCTTTGTTAGAGTCCACTATTCCCTTTGTTAGAGTCCACTATTCCCTGTGTTAGAGTCCACTATTCCCTTTGTTAGAGTCCACTATTCCCTGTGTTAGAGTCCACTATTCTCTTTGTTAGAGTCCACTATTCCCTTTGTTAGAGTCCACTATTCCCTTTGTTAGAGTCCACTATTCCCTGTGTTAGAGTCCACTATTCTCTTTGTTAGAGTCCACTATTCCCTTTGTTAGAGTCCACTATTCCCTGTGTTAGAGTCCACTATTCTCTTTGTTAGATTTAAAGAGAGAATCTCGAAATTGATGATAATAATGATAATTATTATTATTATTGATTAACTGAAGAGATTCCACAGAAATAACTGATCAAGAGAACATCGGCAAATTAAATCGCAAGATTACAAATAAACTCTTGATTAGTACTTGATCAGATCAAATATAAGTAAGTAAATAAAACCAGTCACTGAAAACATTTCCGCACTGACCTTGCCACCAGCCTCGCCAATGTACACAATCCCTAGCTTTTGTCCTGCTTGCATTATTCTATAGAATGGGCTTTCCCGCACCGAAATACAAATCACCAGAACAAGGCTAAAACATGGCGAATTCGAAGAACTGCGGTTCTTTTTGCCACCTTGAGTAGGAGTTGATCTGCAACGCTATTTACAGCTTGGTAACACGGCACAAGGAGAAAGTAAACGTGGGCTTGATAAAGGAACAGGAAAAAGGAAACGACTCTTGCATTTTGGGAAAGCTTTTAAACTCTTTATGGTGGCCAGTTTACGTTATCGTTTTTGTTCAGGTGGAAAGTCCCTAGTTCGAACGGGGTACGGAAATTATTCTGTGGATTTGAATCCTTTTTAGGGCCTCAAAAAGTTCATCGTTACCATAGAATCAATGCGTAATTTTGTGCATTTAAACGTTCAATCCGTAGTGTGGAGTTCGGAAGCGAACCTTTTCCTCATTAACCTATTTTTGGAGCTCGAAGCCACCGCAGGAAGAGGAACAGTTTTGGGTTACAGGTTTTTTCACTTCGAGATTATAAAACTATCCATAACATTACTGTAAGATGCCGAGAAAAACGGCATGTTCGTAGTTTAATCGATACTTTTCCTTCCATAAAATGCCTGCCTAACACTAAAGTAAAAACTGCAGTACAAAGTCAAAAGCGTACCAGGCCACATTAGCCCCGAGGAGCGAGTTTTACTTCTAGCTAAAACTTGCGTAATATCATTATCTGTCTTTAATATAAAGCAAGAGCATTTTTGACGAGCGAACGCTTGGTACTCTTACATAAACTGTTAGACCACCACCATTAAAAACCAAGGCAAGAACGCGAGGATTAATTGTTTTAGAGAGCCTGCACGAAAGGTTAGAGCAAGGAGGGGGAAGTGGGGAAACAGACCAACATTGATTCAAAGCGATGGAGACTAGGTGTTTTAACGTCCGGAGGCACTTTGGATTTCGTAGAGGGGATGTGTCTCCTCGCTTAATCCATTTCCATTTGGGGTGCTATTTTCGTTTCCACCTTGCGCGGCTTTAGGTTTTGAATTTTACTTATTGGCTGCAGCCAAAGCAACAAGCACAGCTTCAGCCGCCGCCGCAGCTGTACCAGCTGTAGAGGATGTAGCTATAGCTGCTGCCACAATTGCAAGAATGAACCTCAGTCCCATCACGCTGAGGTACAGGTATTTTTTCGGCCAGAGCCCTCGCTGCAGCTGCTGCTTGCTTAGCAGCCTCAACACACTGTGAAGTATCAGAGGAAGCTTTGCGGGATTTGAAGTACAGCCATGACACAGCACCGATAACAGACAATAACGCTGCTTTTAGAATATCATCTGCAGTTTCCCGACCATAAAATGACTGTCCAACTAATACTGGAGGGACAACAACAAAGCAGAGACCAAGGAAGCCAGGTGTATGTGCGAAAAGGGAAAGGCGGAAGTCATTTGCGTGGGTTGTTTCATTGATTACAAAAAATAAGGTGATGCAAAAAAGGGAAAGTATCAACAAAATAGAAACGCCCCAAGCTAGATTATCCATGATACCCACTGCAACCCAGCCCAAATGGTAACTAACAAAGCTCGTGCACATAATAAGCAGCAATCTGCTCAAAAATGAACTAATATCCAAATCTTCACAGCAAAGGCAGTTACAACAGCATATCACCAACCATTCTGGTATAAGTGCAAGGAGCACAATAAAGTCTCGCGACATATTTCCTCTTTTTGAAATTTCGGTGGATGTCCACACTCTAGCCAAAACAAACATGACCTCTATCAGCAACAGGAAACAACGAAATAGAGTTACTGAACATATCAGTGGTTCTTCGTTTCTACGACAAATATAATCTACCCTTCTACGATTTCCATCGCTACCCGCTGAGATTGATATACCTTGGGTGTCACCTTTTAAGCATTGTAAGACCCAAAAATATAAAAATGGACCAAAAAACATGGGACACAGGAAAGAAAACCACAAAACTACCCTTAAGTAAGAACGACCGGTAGTCTTCATATCTGGGATGTGCTCTTCTATGACAGATTCTGCAAAATTCAAGCGTGGATCTGGCAAGCCAGGAGTTACAGCAAGGTCTTGAAGCTGTAAAAAAATATACATGAGACGTGACCATAAGAGTGGAGCGTGTAAGAGTGAAAAACCGTTTTCGGTGATAGCAGAAGTATTTTATTCAAGCAGTTCTGGAGATAGTGATCACTGACGGAAGTTTCGACAACCTGGGCGGAAGTCATCATTTTCGATTAAAAAGGCCTTTAGCAGTCAGTAAATTAGACGTTGTAAACCGCTCGTTGATTTGCCGATAGCAGAAATCATATATATATGTTATGATATATATATGTATTTATATAATAAGCTCAGTTACACGCGTATTCTGATTGGTTCTCTCTTATGATCTATTGAAGGACAGACGTAAAGATGACGTCATCATTAAAACTTTTATTAATTCTTTATTAGACGCACGGCAACTTGGAATCTATTTGTTAAATATATATATATATATATATATATTTATTCATATATATGTCTCTGGGCTAATCATCCGGCGGTACGCCGAGTTTGCTCCGTTCCCTCTCTTCCCGTCTGATAGGTTGACAAGAGGCTTGCTCCTGACGTCATCGATATTGTATACCATTAGCCAATTAAACAACTCGTACCAACTGATTCAAGAAGTTGAAAAATAAGCATTTCCACACGGGTCGACGACTGGTTTTCTTCATGAAAACTTGATGGGATTTTCCTAAATTGTTTTCAATTCAGACGTGTAAAAATGAGTCCTATAGCAATCCGACGCGGTGAAATGCCGAGGGATTAAACGTTTTTTAAAAAGGAATGACAATTGCTTGCTTATCACGCTCAAAACGCATACAAAATATGCTCACAACGTTCGCAGTAGATCCATACAAAAAGATGTCGAGCGTTTTCGGAAAGGGTCGGTCCGTGAATCTTATGAGATATCTCTTTATGAGCGAACATTTATAGGTGAACCTTTCATCGAGAAACATGCTATATCAACTGAGCTATCTAATGTCAATCGAGAGAAGCATAGACACAACTCTCATCGTGATTGTAGACGTGATCGTGAACCAAGCAGAGCACCAATACGAAGTTTGAAAATGTTAAGGAACAAGAGCAGAAAGGTTAGAAACATTTGTCTATGCAATTTGTCTCCCATGTATCCCCATGTCATCTACAATACACTGTTATGTTAACGCTAAAAAACTATTAAATAAAAAGACATTTATCTTTAACTGTTGTGAAAGAATTTGTCAATGTATATGAAAGGTAAAATATCGTGCCAGTCGATATATAAAATTGTTTTCTTGTAACAAACTGATGTGTTCTTGCAAGAATGAAGCTCATGTAGCAAATTATTGCAACTATAAATTAAGTAGAGACATAGAAAAAATCCTGGCCCTCCAACATATGTTGACCCTAACAAAACAATAGTAGCTTCCTATGGTCAAGGTAACAAGTTAGTTTTTGGACAGAATGCAGGACAAAAATGGGTCGCAATGAGTTTGTGTTCTTTGATTTACAATGAAACACAAGGGATCAGCTCTGCAAATGATCTTATACAAATAATGAATATTGCAAATCAGCTTTATTCAAGTTTGTCATGATTAGCCAGACAGGCATATTTAATGCAGTCAGAATTACCAACAGCATTAAATGTGTTTGATACTGATCAACTGGAATCCAGTGAAAGCTACTCTAGTACTGTTCACCAAGAAATTGCTATAGAGGGGTATCAGTACTGTACATCTTTACCAAGAGCCTTTGAGTCACTCATATGTGAAAGCTAGAGCAATTTCATATTAACAGTAGGGTGTATTACTGTAATAGTAATATGGGGTTCAAAATATCTGATTCTCGTGTAAGAGATTTATATGGTAGAGGGCAGCCTTAAGGTACATGTGTTCTTCTCGAAATACTGTCTCTTGATGGTTTGGTGCATTATTTTCAGAGTATACATAACAATGATATATTTGAAGAGAGGAGAGCAAATTGAGAATATTCAAAATAGGATGGTTTCTCAAAACAGTCTGAATGAAACCATAAACTTTAATCTTAGTTGTGCTGTAGCTCTATACTCTCTTTGCTACTCTATAATGAAATCATGCAATTACTGGAATTACAACTCATCCTTACCCACCATTGTTGACAAAGGCAAAAAGATGTGTCGTAAATCAAGTTTAGAACACAGCAAGCAATCACCAGCAAATCTTCCAAGAACTTTAGATGTTTGTGAAACTGAAGTAAATTTGGATAATTTGTTTAAGAGTGAAGGACTATTAACTGATTCACTTCAAAGCAAGTCATTTCTTGAGAATGAAATAATACTTAATAGCGTATGTAGAGGGTTTTTGATATCATTTTCTTCGTACTGCATCAGTTGGACCTTTAAACCCACAAAAAGATCAAAATATATGTATTCCCCCCTGCTTTATAATGAGACACTCGTCCCCTGTTCAGCACACTAAAAACATAGATGGAACGGCTTCACCTGTTGATGCCATTAGAAAAATACTAGAGAAATACAATAATCTAAGGCAATACAGAATACTGTTTGCTACATGTTCATGTAAAGTAGTTGATAGAAAGGAAAGAAAAAAATTGATGATTGAACATAGGAAAAAAACAATATTATAAAGTAATGGAGCCAGCAGAGAAAAAATATTCTTGGAGAAAAAAAAATTTAGGGATATGAAAAATAAACAGGAAATACATAAAAAAAACTGTCCCAAAAATACAAAAAAATGGATACTGGGTAATCAGTATCTTCAGGATGCACTAGCCATGATTGAATGCATTAAATATCACCTTCCGTTTGTGAAGCAGTTCTGAATCTATTTAATAACTCTGTGAATGGCTGGTCATCCTTTTGTCTCATATTTTTTGTCAACTCTATCATCTTGAAAAGTAGCCAGGAATGGCACAAATTGTAAACCTTATTTTCATATTCTTCAAAAAAAATTTTCTTCAATTTGGTGGAAGTTGATACAAATCACGTACTGTTATAATGCTAAGTCATACAAAGACACTTGTTTGATGTTGACAATATTTCTTTTAGTTGTTGATGGATGTGCAGTAGCAAAGTATTTGTCATACCACAGAGATTTCATCAATTATTATCAGTTTTAAATCTGACAGTGCTATTCTTATTTGTGTTTTCTTTTGGTCTGATATTGGTGTTATATTGTCACCAGATTCTTTAGGGATTGCATACCAGGAGAAAAAATCAGTTACAGGATAAACCAATAATTACATAAAAACTTAGGCAAATGCAAGCACAAAGAACAAAGTTTATTTCCAACAGAAAGCCCGAGTGAACGCAAATATGCGTCTAGTTAAATAAAAGGGGTGGTTCAAAACAAAAAAACGACCACGTTCCATCGAGGTTGGAGACTAGAATCACGCTAGTTTCGCCACGTTTCATTTTCGCCCCGTGTAACTTCGACCCGTGTCAAATTCAAGTTCGACCCGCTTCATGATATATGTTTTTATGTCTGACTTACATTTTTGTCCTTTAACGTTTGTATTTATGCAACAGATAAAGATTCATATTTAAAAGTATTTACGGAGAGACAAGAATTGTGTATATTTCATACAAATTAGACAATTTATCGAACGTATCTTTATGTTCATGTACACGTGCCAAGGATGTTTGTTTTGTCTACGCATAATGCTTTGATAATGCTTTTAATAGAGAACACAATACAAAATTATGTTGTTATGTATTTTATGCAAATTCGAATCGAGCAAGTTTGAATTCATTCAGCCGTGACCCGCTCACGGATTACTTCTCACTGAAGTCTATTCCCACTCTATTCACCGATTGGTTTTAATTATTTAGCTCTTGATCCATTCAAATACGAACACGACCTGAGAAGTTGAGAGGCACTCTTCTTTCCCTGCTGGTATTCATCCCAGCATTAACTAAGTGTTCAGTTAATGCTGGTAATAGTTGGAATAAAAAGGTTTTGTATTGCGGAAATTTCTCACTTCGCTCCCATGGTCTAAAATTTGATCGTTTGGCTTGGTGACGCAACTCCAAGACTCCGTCCATAAACCTCCATTCAAGCACATTTTTTAATAAACTTGATTTGAAACAGCATTTTCAAGTAAATGATAAAGTTTCTTTAGATATTAAACCTTATGACTGAAAGATTTCGTGTTTTAATGAATTCATGGAGGTCTTCTTGGACACACGGCTGGTGCCGTGGTGCGTGCATATCATTGCTGTCAAAACAAACTTTGTTGTGACGTATTTAATCTACATATTAGCTATTAACTATATGATAAGCTCAGAGCTTCGTATTATTCCATGAAGTTCCTTTCAATAACATAGTGTACTTTATTTAAAACCGCCTCGCGTAAGCGAACGGCAAATTGCAAGAATTGAACTTTGTCGTCTGCCTTTCAGCTTTGAGAGCAATAGTGTAAAAATATCTACGTCTATTGTAATTAGAAGATGTTTGTGTATTTCTCTGTTGGGTCTTTTGGATAAGAAGAAAAGTAGGCGAAATTTGCCGTTTGCGTTTGCCGTGAACTTGGTCAAAAATCTTGTCCATTTCTTCCACGCGCCCTCTGCGTCATATTCTGTCGGACGAGCGTTCCAAAACAAAATTCTTCGATTTTTTTTCCTCTCCAAATGATCTAAGTTTCTTTACTGAAGGTTTTCTCTCTTCTCTTTTGTAAATTTCGATCGTGATCTGGCACGTCCTTATGGGAATATTAGAGAAAGCACGACTTGCAAGACATGCCTCACTCGCACCTCGTTCAAAGGTCTCTCTGTAGAGCTCGCAAAATGCCCTTTTCTATTTTATGAAAATCAAAATTGAAAACGGTTGGCACACAAAACTGAATGCATGAAATTTCTGCAGTCATTCTTTGGAACTCATGCTTTACACGCGCCGGTGAAAGATGGCTGTGCATACTTTACAATAACAATAACAAGAAGTAAAATTCAAACTTTGGCCTAAATTCATCAAATATGCTCGTTCAAGGTCTCTTTTTAAAGCTCTGAAAATGCTCTGTTTTAATAAATAGAAATCAAACTTGAGAACCTTGAGCGAAAAAACTTGAAGGCATAAAATGTTTTCTTTGGAGTTCAGTGACACGTCAAAACAAAAAGGATACACTTGTAGACGCAGCCGCTCGAGGTCGCTTAATTGCGCTTTTGTTTCCTTCCTTGTGTGTACATGTCAAAGATTTTAGTGAATATTAATCTCTATCGATATGAATCTAGACATCGACAACTGAAAGGTCTGGACTGGGTACAGGCAGGGTACATATTTGTCATTCCCTTAAGACTGAGCAATTTGTTCAGCATGTAAGTGATAGACATCCATAGAGCCAACATGTGGCTATGCACTACAAAAACATGTTTTTATTGCGAAATTAGTTTATAATTAGTATATTACCACCCAGGTATCTGTGCACATGTTACTTACAATCAAACAAGCAAGCAAGCAAGCAACAAGTTATATATTTCTAGCTTCTAAGATAATTTTAGTTTCCCTCAGTTACCTACACCAGTAACAGTTTTGATTGTTTATTTATTTCATTGCTGTTTGTAATCTATTCCTGATTCCTCGATGGTTGTTTTATTGTATCCGTCGAATACCTTTGATTTAAAAGACCAGTGTTTTATGTACGGAAGGCATTTCCCTGTGGGTTGCCCAGGAGGAGGGGGTGTTGTTAAAGCTTTAAAATGATTGGCCGATAATAAATAAAAGTATGTTTCCTTGCTATGATATCAGCTTATCTGACAAAAATCTCTCTTCACTTTCTGTAGGTGATCTTCCACACAGTGGCCTAGAAGTTGGGAAAAGAGATGGAAGGGAACAAAGTGAGTCTACACCAGGTGTGTGAATAAACATGTGACATTGCAGGTTATATGCCCTGATTTGGTTCTTTTCTGAAAAATAAGCCTGCATGATATTGTTTGAACTGTACAACAGATCTCAGACAGTTAGAGAGTAGAGTTATAAAATACTACTGTAACAGTCTTGAAGTCTGCAAATATTATCTGTTGATGTTGCACAGCATTATGTTGAAAATCCTGAAAGTTCTACGTTTTAACACAAAATCATCTATTGAACAATACCTTTTGGACATATCTTTACTCAAACACAATATTTACCAGGCCTTGGAATCTTCATAATGTCACTAGGCCTCGGTTGAAGTCTGAAAGTTTGGTTTTCACTTTACCGCCTCAATTCGCATTTTATGAGAATCGTATTGTTGTTGACTCAAAAGCTTATTTTGTGAACAGTAAACAGCTGCCTGGCTTTCAGCAGAATTTTATGAAATGAAAATTAAAAGCTGTCTAAAACTAATTAAGAATTATTCTGAGTTAACATAGAGCAAGTACTTTTCCGTGTGCATGATTTGAATAGTTCCTTGAGGTCACCTTTTCTAGGAAACCCAACTTCAACTTGTTGTTGAATTTTATCAAACAAATATCCTACTAATCCAACACTTTTTGTAACGGTGAAATGATCCGAGGAATTTTATATTTTGCAAAACAATGAAAAGAGATGAAGAAAGAAATAGCTACGCAAGGCTATTATATGTTACAGAGGCGTATGCGTTGCAATTTATGAATATACTTAATTCAGTTTTTGGTGTAGATCAAGACACCTCGAATAAACCAAGAGAAAAAGCAAAGGGAGGCAAGAATGTCAAATTTTATTAGTCACATAATTCTAATTAATCAGTCTGAACCCAGGGATAATTTTGATTGCTCATACTGTCATTCGACAGGTAAAGAAGCCAGCTACTTAACTATATAGCTTTCTGCACAATTAAGTTATAAGAAAATTAGATTCTGTTTAAAGTTAATTAAGATATTCTAGTTTGGGTCTTAACTTATACCGAGTACTCTAAGATGACCATTTCCACTCAATGCTAAGAATGAAAAACCCCCTAGACTGTGAATAGAAAAGCGACATTTTTATTTTCACTGACCTCCTAAAATCATCACTGATAGTACTTAAAGAAGGTGGTGATTATAACTTCAGTGTTTTCATTCTATGCAGCTTTAGACACTTCAAATGAAACAAGAGAACAAACACAGGGAGACAAGGAAGTAGTCCAAGCAGCAGGTATGTAATATCTGTTTACTTGCAGGATCCTTTAGGTAAACACAAAAGTCCTCTTAAGGAGTGTTGTCAATGACAGCTGTGAACACAGGCATCTCCAGCTCTAGTCTCTAGAAAAATTCATGAAAGCGTCATGCGTTGTGTGACTCAGTGTTAAGTTACAAAAGGAACCATTGAAAATTTGAATGCATTATACAGAATAGGAGAGGAACGAAATATGGTCGATTTACAATGATAAATATTTCGAAATATGAAATATAAACATTTTACACGTAAGACAGGAGCCCATAATAACAAGCCCCTATGTGAGATCAATAGGATTTACTCACATCTTGTGTGTTCGTTTTGGTTTCCCGCGCTCTCTGATATTTTAATCTTGTTTTGCCATCACTAACATTCCTATTATGGGACAAAGTGATAAATTAATTGTTTGCTTTTTCGGGGGACGTATGCCTGGGAAGCCTGTGGATTAGCAATTGGTAAGTTCAGAAAACTTTGAGTAGAAATGTGAGTTCATAATTTCCTTAGTTTGTTAACTATTCTCGATATTAACTAAACAGCAAGTATGCCACAGAAAATTTCTTAAAAGACTGAAAAAGATCTGGTAAATCAGCTTTTCGTTGCTGCAACGATAGGATTTTCAGCATCTTCCAGTCTAACACTATGACCAATTGCTGTATTTCCTCACATAGGTGCATTCGCTCTAAGAAGTGCCCTCCCCTTAGGCTATTATATCAAACAAGTTCCCCCTCATAGGAGCATCACCCTCTGCTCCTCCCCCACTTTTATAAATAAAGGAAAACCTGATTCTATTACCACTTTATTGATAACTTTTAAGCTTCAACTACAGCTAAATCAGCACAGCTTATAGTTCTTTACTAAACACCTCCTTGATTAAGCAACTTCATTCCATTAAGTGCCCCTCCTTTTCACCAAAACTTGAAATAATTCGCGCCTGGGTGCTTATTCAAGGAGATACAGTATCTGAAGCTAATAGATTTGGTGAAGCAAAGACCTTTGTGTAATTTTTGATTGGGATGAAGCTATTTAATATGTGTACAATAGAAGTTCTATAATTAATGGGCCATAAAAGTATACTTTCATTTGTCATGAAAAGAATGACCCTAATTCATGGAAAATTCAGGGCGCAAAATAGCCCCATGAATTTTCATTTTGCAGTATTCATGGGCCTTGAAATGATCTTCATGAGTTTTTCGCAAGAAATTCATGGAATTTTGATAAAACTACAATTTATAGTGAAGGCTTTATCTACACACTCAATTTTATTGATAAGTGTTGAGATAATAAAGTTCCACACGAATTTCCATACATTTCCCTATAAGTTGAAAGTAAAGCAGCAACATGTTTCTACTTTACTCTCAGCTTATAAGGAAATGTATGGAAATACGTGTAGAACTTTATTATCCCAACACTTATTAATCAAAGCACTATTTGAGTAAACTCCAGAAAGAGATTGAGTATGTAGATAAAGCTTTAGTCTTAGTCTTCTGGTATTGCCATTGGCATTGGAAACTGTTATGATCTTCCAAATTTCACAAACATATAGCAGGACTGGTTGGACTTAAGTCTTCAATAGGCGTATCGTAGTTCTCCTTTCTATTCCTCTGGCTGCCCACACCCTCTATAGCCTCTGGAATGCACCTTGTCCCTTCTGCTGTCTGTTCCTAAAATCTATATTGCCTCCAAAATGCCAAGGCTATAATCTCTAACATAACTTTGATATCCTGTCTGTAACACTTTGAGCAACTAAAAACAAACAAAGTCGAGCCTTCACTTGGCTCAGTTGTTAATTAGCAGCAGTCGGGACTATTTTTGATTACTAATCGTGATAGCAAACAGAACAACTTGACTGAATACCAGTGACGGCTCACGGGCATTTTCAATCACAACAAAAACTTGACACAATAGATACAATTAATATTAACCAAGCTTTGACAGCACGTTTAGATAACCAATACAGCGGATTACTATCAGTCTTGGATGAAAGTCTCTAGCATGATAGATCAAGACGAGTGTAACAAAGTAATCTCCACTTATCAATTATGCAATTCAACTAAATATGAAATCTATGTTTTAACAAGGCCCACATTGATAACAGTTCTATAACTGAAACGTTTACTCGGTCTTAATATTTTCAACTATTATTATAAGTACTATTATTGTTATTATTATTGTTATTATTATTGTTACAAATGTTCTTGTTGCCTAATATTCTTCTCAAAACAAAAATTACTAGTTACAGAATAACTCGCCTTTTACTACATCCTTCATGTATTATGTTGCCTTTCTAAATTTTTTTCCAAAATATATGATTGTAGGCGGCACTTCCGCGAGCGAGGAAAACAAGGAACTGAATCAGTTACATTCTGCTGAAAGAGACAGTGACATCACTAAGACGAAATCCACGCTTCCTTCCGTATTTTCTGTTGACTCCAGAAACGCAAATGGCAGAACGCTGCTAATGAATGCTGCTATATATGGCAACGTTTAAGCGGTGAAGAGTCTGATTAAGAGAGGAGCAGATCCGTCCCTTGTGAGCAACAGAGGATGGAACTCGTTACATTTTGCCGCACAGTGCGGAGACACTGATATCATTGATCTTATCTAGACTCGCTTGCCGAACATTGAGTCGAAAACAGGCGAGGGTTACACGTCACTAATGATAGTGGCTTTGAGTGGCAAATTACATGGAGTGAAATGGTTTCTTGAGAAGGGGGCAACTGTAAACTCTGAGGACAACAGAGGATGGAACACGTTACATTTTGCTGCACAGGGTGGAGACGCTGATATCATATCTCTGATCCTTACTCACCTGCCGGAAATTGAGTCAAAAACAGCTGGTGGTCAAACACCTCTGATGATTGCTGTTGCTTTCGGGAAGCTGCCGGGTATAAAGTATCTCCTTGAGAGGGGAGCCAATCCTTTGGCTAAAGACAACGACGGAAAGGACTCTGTATATCATGCCTTATCACGTAACCCAGATTTCTTGGACTTGCTGCTGAGTCACGTGGCTAAAAGTAAGTCGACAACGAGCAAATCAGGTTGGTGAAGTAAACTTTACAGCTTGATTTATGTTATCTTAACTCTTGAAAGTCAAAGTGTAAACCACTGGTTACTGTGCCCCATCAACTTCAAAGTCTTTGTTTTAACTAACTGATCTATTGTTGCAAGTGGAGGCTTTTAACAGGCTGTGTGATATTTTGGTATTTTACCAACCAGACCTCTGTACAATTAGATCAAGTTGTGCGCTGTGTAACATTTATGGTCACCGTATGGAATAGCTTCTTTCGTTGAAGTTTACCTCTTGAAGCGGGGCTTCCTGTGGCATGTTCATGATTTAGCTCTATCAAACTAGTTGATTTCAATCACTTTGTGCTTAAAGACATTTTTCTCAGAATTTGGTTATCCACCTT
Source organism: Pocillopora verrucosa (assembly GCF_036669915.1). Lineage (NCBI taxonomy): Eukaryota > Metazoa > Cnidaria > Anthozoa > Scleractinia > Pocilloporidae > Pocillopora > Pocillopora verrucosa. The sequence goes on along the minus strand of NC_089316.1, from coordinate 20,042,828 downwards.
TTGAAAGCTTTCATTAAATCAATGTTGTACAAGTCACCCGAAGACACAAGGCAGTTGCGTGTGGACAGACTTTGTCAGAACACAGCCATAAGCTTAAAACAAAGGAATGATCCGAATGAGTGGTATGTTGCAGTATTAGTGCTGGGCTGCCTGTGGCATGGGATGGTATGAACCAGTGCAGCGTTTTCTTGTTCAATTGTTGTAGGAATCTTCATTTATTTTCCTTAAATACTCCTTGATTTTGTCTCTTAGGTTACAATTTGCGTGGTGCCGTAAATATTTGATGTTCTCGTGTGGCTTGTACTATACGAGAAAAGCTGTCAGTGTTGGAGAGTTTGGAAAATGAACCCACTCTAAACTGCATGTCTGTGCAATATTGTCGGTGATTTTATTTTTATCTAGTCACACGTTTTTAAAATTGATATGATTTTGTGTATGTTTCGTAAGTAAACGGATGGTTTTTTACTGGAACGCATTAATTTCAAAGACAGAGTCTAGGTTTCTGCAATGTTACCCACCTCTTTATTTCTTTTTTTCAGACTTTTTGAAATTTATATGATTTTGCATATTTTCACAAGTAAATGGGTTAATTTTTCATCATATAACATTTTTTTATTATAGATAACAGCTCTGTAGTCTTAAAGAAACGTTAGAAATATGAACGTAAATTGCATTTTTATTGAACAAGTCTCAGCTGAAAATGCCTTTTGATAACATTTGTACCAAGCTAAAATCGAGGTTAAAATATTTTGTAAAGTTTGAAAATATGAAGTATGAAATCAGAAGTTTAGCCAGTGTATTTTGCACAGCAGATTTGTTTTTTTAAATACTATCTTATATAATAATACATAGCTTTTACTTTTAATTCGACGATAAGAAAATCTCCTTTTTCGAGGACATTTTTTTGATGGAACTCATAGAAATTTCTGCGTTCTAATTGGTTGCAGTACAGTTTTCAGGTAACACCAATGTAGAAGAGAGTTAGTAAAGTGCAGAACATTGTTAATTCAGTGAAAAAACGGTAACAAACTGTTTAATGGCTTAAAAAAGAAAGGCATACCGAAAATTTTTCCCTTTGACTTAACACGTTGATTTGACCGAACGCACAATGATGCTTGCATGGTTTAGATGAATAATTTTTGTGCATGTTTTACCTCTTCTTTGTTCCTGCATTATTGAGTGAAGCTATCTCGAAAATTAGATCATTTTTAAATGAACTAGAAGTGTCACGACTTTTCTTAGGCAAATTGGAATGAGTAAGCACTCGTAATTTTTAAAAAGACTACAAATTATCTCGGTTTTAAAAAAAACATGGGTATTTGTACCAAATGTTACTTGAAGTAGTGCAATTACCTCTACCAATAACCAAATATTAACATTACTGAGCGACTCCAATTATAGCGAATTTTTAGGTAACCTTTGTAAGCAAGGTTATTTGTGACGATAGGTTTTTGCCCCAAAACTGGAAAACTGACTCTTCGCGGACGGAACAACAACAACTGGGGGAAATAACTCTGTAGAGACGACTTGGCAGCGAGAACGGAAACTCGTCACGATTTTCTGGTACACGGAGATCTAGTTCTAGTAAGCTTGTACGGACGTCAAGGATAAGACAATCTTTGGTTCCACAGTACTTTTATTCTAGGTCAGGCCAACAAGCGACATGACCTCTAGCATACTCTAGTTTGTAATCATCAAAGCTGTACAAGGTACTTGCTTAAGAAGTAACTGGTGTAAAGTGCTATTGTTACACAAATCGCAATATTTGAATAAGGACACAAAGGAGCGGAAAAAATATCTCTTTGAAGCTAAACGAAAACTACTTAAATATTCCATCTGTCTCTACGACGGAAAGAATCTCAAAATTAAAAAGACGGATGCAATAAACTCTAGGCCATTAAAGTAGGAAACCTAGGTGCGAATTTACAGCTCTGATATAGAAAACAATACCTATCTTAATTGCAGTAGCACAGCTCAGGAAATAGAAAACGGAAAAGCAATTAAAAGCTTCTGCTTATTTACGCAAGATTGGTTTGGAAACCATTGCATGAAAAGAAATTAGATTTACGCGTTTAAACTCAGCTGCTATCTACCATGAAAACCAATGTTTCCAGAAAGACCATTAACACTTATATTTACCTAAAAAAAACCATGTAATAAAAAACAAAAGTGCCGACAAGCAGGTGCATATGATGAAAGCGAGTAACAACAAAAATCTATTCTAAAAGCAACTGTGGTTTTTTATGCATCTTTTTGATTTATTAAAATGAAAGGACTTGAAATGGTTAAATGTGAAAGTTTACGAATAAATATGTTCCGAATAACACATACGGGAAAAATCAGTAAATTTTCCCGTAACATATTACACTTGTCAATAAAGTTTTTTATGACCAAACGAAAGAAAGTGTTGTTTGTCAATGGGAACGACTTTGATATTTCTAGCATCTGGAAAGTAGTTAAAAAAATCCCTGTTTGGATAAAATATGGAGAAAGGGGAAAGGTAAAGGAGCAGAATTTATATATCGTCAGTGGGGATGGGGGACCTTTCTTGGGGGGGATCTTTTAGATTTCAGGGGGAAGGGAGGTAGGATCAGTTGTCGTTGACAGAGTATAAGGGGGAGGGGGTGTCTGGGTGTCTGCCAGTAAGAGGGATCATTAAAAAACTACTACGCCTTAGGGAGGGGGGGTCAGGAAAATTTCATTCTGACTCAAACAAAACCCTTAAACCCTACCCACTCTTCTCTCCCCCCCCCCCCCCCCCCAGGCGATAAAAAATAGGCGGTCCCAAAAAAACAAACAAAAAACTTTCGAGGGATTGACGAAGTGCGTGCAAGAAGGGTATAGTTGTTAACCCTTCCGAGTCCTCTCCCCGTGTTCACAAGAGGTGAGCATTTGACGATTGAGTTAGCTTCAGTTTTGGCACAATTTAGCAAACCACTGAAGTAGACGAGATAGTTACTGTGTTTGTACACTAGCTTAACATACCTGACTCTGCTTATCTAACCAGGCATCTCAAAAACTAGCCAATTTAGTACTATCAACTGAGTTGATAACTTAACTTGTTCACCGTAAAGAATTTAAAAGCTTACGTTTCGAGCGTTAGAGCGATTGACGAAGGGCTAACGCTCGAAACGTCGGCTTTTAAACTCTTTACGGTGGCCAATTTACGTTATCAACTCAGTTGATAATACTAAATTACCCTTTTATACTCTCCCACCGATGTAGCACCACAGTTTCTTTCGAAACTTGCCCCCTATACTCAAAAAATATATAGGCTTAGGAGTGCAAATAACTTGCATAATAATATACATGAACAAATCACTCAGTTGTGGTTGGTTAAGATAAATGCAGTTATCAGGTTATCAGAAGAGGGTTAATTCAGAGCAAAGAAAGTAACAAACCAGACATTCTGATTGGTCGATAATCAAAGAAACTCACAGATAGCCATTCAAATGCGAGCCTTGGATTTCGCAACATTTGGCTACGCTGAAAATTTGCGAGCGAAACAATGGCCGGCGTTTTAATTAGGTTTCCTACCGCCACCGCAACAGCAATACAGCAGCAGAAAAACAGCTCTAACCACAAAAACACTGTAAAAAGCACTGCTTTTTGGTTGTCCGTTTGAAAAGAAAAGGTTTTTAGAGAAGGCAATTGCCAAGGAAATCAAAATTACGAGTCGATCCAGCTTAACACTTTGCTCGAGCGATTCTACGCCGAAGTTGAAAACAACCATGGTTAAACCTCGCAAAGAACGATTCCATTCCATCGAAAGTGATTAGGACACAGACTGAAGAATTGTTTAAACTGTTTAGCCGGACTTTGAAATTTTTTGCTCCTTTTAGGTGTGAAAATATTATTGTATATTACTGTTTTGATCGTAAGCGACTGTTTTGACCGAATGCACAGGTTTAAATAAATTGTTTTTTGCACTTGATGCACGCGCTCTGCTTCTGCCTAAATATGATAAGCTACCTCGTATTTTTTCATGTATATTATTAATACGTAAGCACATGATTTTTCTCGTGCAGTTTGGAATAAACAAGCACTTGTGAATTTTTTCAAAGACCACAAATTGCACTCGCCCTACTGGCTTGTGCAATTTTGAGTCTGAAAAAATTTACTCGTGCTTATTTATTCCAAATTGCACTCGAGGTTATGTGATTAACCATATAAAACGCTAAGTTCATTTTCCGCTTTAAAATTAGCGCTGGTAATTTAGGAAACAATGACTGATGGCTTACTCCCTAAGACAGAGTGCCTACACGAGTAAAGTGGTATCACTGTAATACATTGTATAGACGTAGCAGTGTACTTTTTTTGCCAATTACATTTAAAGATTGATGAAGTAACCGAACATAACCTAAGCTGTAGAACTTATTTCACCAACCTGCGTTAATCATTGCTGGTTGTTGACTCACTGTTAGCCACGTGAAACAGCAGCAATTAGTCTAGAACTGAACATCTGGGTCACATGATGAGCAAGATATAAAAAATCCTGTCTGTTGTCGTCTTTGGTCAAAGATTCTGTACCCCTTTGAAGGATATGCTTTACACCCTGCAGCTTGCCATGACAAACGGCAATGATTAGAGATGTATCACCGCACGCGGTTTTTGTCCGGCATGTGTGTAAGGATCAGAGAAATGTTGTAGGGTCACCATCCTGTGCAGCACATTCCATACAGGTTGCAGTTTTCCTCTTCTCACAAACCATCACACTGCATGTCTCTTATCAGCCAAACAAGCTGCCATAATGGGCAAGAGACCTTGCTCTGCGTTCCTTGAGTCAATGTCTGGTACTTCGGTAAGGATATGATTAATGACGTCGGTGTCAGCTCTCTGTGCGGCGAAACACAACACATTCTTATATCCTCTGTTGTTTTCACTGCTTGCAGTTACTTCCATCTCAAGAAACCACTACATAGGCTTTCAATTACCATTCACAGCAGGGGTTATTAGTGGCGAGAGATTCTCAGCACACCTTGACTCAATATTGGGCGCGTGAGTTAAGATCAGAGCAATGATTTCGGGGTTACCACCCTGTGCAGCAAGTTGTAATGAATTCTGCTCCTCTCTTCATTAAACCCACAACCACTTGAACCTTGCCATTCAAAGAAACATTCATTGGCAGCGTTTTACTATTTGCATCTCCGGAGTCAACGGAAAATCCAAGAGAAGCGCTGCTTAAAATCATATAATTTGAGAAGAAATTTTAATAGAAAGTCAATGATAATAATAATAATGATAATAATAATAACAATAATAATAAAGATAATAATAATAATAATTGAAATATTTTGACAGGATTAATGAGAGCATTTCAAAATGTCCCTCAATTTTTATCTAGGAGGAAACTCAGTTGCTCAGAAACTGACATAGATCCACAAAAACAGGGGGTTGGGCCAAAAAAGCCATACACTACTGAGGGGGTGGATCACCTGTAAAACATGCTTTCATCTGTTTGTACAAGTAAGTGCTTTATTGACGGTGCAATTTTTATGAGTTTATCAAGTTAAGACTTTCAAGATATATATATTTTTTTTGGCCCCGTTTTAAAGGAATAGGAAACACTTTGGAACAGTGGGGCTCAATATGCTGGTAAGAAGTGCCCTAAATTCTGTGTTAAACTATGATTAAAAATCAGCATGATCTAATTTAAGGAACAGTAGAACAAGTTTTGAAAACCTGCATTATTCAAAATTCTAGCTCTAACTGTGCTTTACATTGAATACTTTTGAAACCAAAAGTTCCCCTTTAAAAAAACTCAGATGTCTTGTTCCCAAACTTATTACTGATCCATTCATGCTCAAATTCAAGCACATATAAAAGCATTTTAGCAGATTTTAACCATTTCCTTCACAAGATCTTAATAGCAATTCTCCTTACTGTCTGCCACACAATTTTTATGATGTTACTTCAGAGAATTTGGTGTTTGATCAACTATTAATCCCCCATTTGACATTTTCTTTATTCTCTTCACTTGTCTGCTTGATATTGTATTAACATTGTAAGGAGAAATTCTGTTTTGGTCACCAATGGAAGTCAAAGGGTTAAACAACAACGCACAGGTAAATAACAAGTCAGTTTTAATAGTATGTTATTATTTTGAAAGTCTCTTTATAGTCCATGAATACACATAGAAAGATCATAATCAGACAAAATTGTTTCAAGTGAGACAATTGCTCAATGCATCATTTTAATGGATATTGCGTTATGCCACGATAGAGCGTGAAATTTGAGTGTTTTTGGACACCGACCACAAATGATCATCTTCTATATCAAATTTCAAATGGTAAATTAAATAAAGCCTTATTTCAACTTGGATCTCACGCACTGACAATCAAACAAAGTTGTCTTCCTTAGTTTAGATAAACATGTCTTGCCAGAGTAAGAGATGGGTAAGTAAAAGCAAAACAGTTGACTTAGGGTGTGGATAAAAATGACACTTAGGAGGTGGATGAGATTCAAGGGTGGGCTCCATTTAATCGTGCAATTAGCAAAGGAAGTGGGGGGGCTGCTGAAATTTGTTTTCATTATAGATTAAATAGAGCCCACCCTTGAATTCCATCCACAACTTGACACAAGAAATCGCTCGGAAGATCATCATTCAGTTCTTTAAGGAATGGTCGATGGATGAGAACATTTCGCCAAGACCGTTCACCCCAAAAACCATTCTGTTTCTTTAAAATAGTAATGAACAAGTCGGAATTAGGTCGATCAATAGAAGCTCTCCGGTCTGCGACACTACCGAGGTTGATGGTTTTGATCTTCTAAGCATTAAACTTTCTTAAGTCCATGTAAAACTCATACATATTTAAATATTTCGCAGGCACGACTGAATCGCTTTTTACCAGCCAACATTTGTTTTCCAAGAGCCTCTGATTCTGCGGACCTATGACTATGCATTATCGATGTTTAAAGACTTTTATAGGACAAAATCCCAGTAAAGCTTTAAATATCGCCCTCTTGTTCTCCCAGGTGGGTGTTAACGGGTGCAAAGTTGTAACGCGAGTGCAAATTACAAATAGAACGCGCGCATTGCTCAAAAAATCTGATAACCCATAAGGAATCGAACCTCAGATCTTTGAATTTCGCGCTCCAATGCTTTACCACTGAGCCACAGAGACTACGGTGAGCGAGGTCTATTACGAAGTTCATATGATACGCGTCCTGCATACTACTAGGATCAGCAATGTGGATAGCGTCATGTTTATAAATAGAATAAGAGAGAATGCAAGTTTTGAGCTAAGTAAAGAATAGAGAAAGATGTTTTTTCGTCTTGTCATGAGCACAAGACAAGGAAAATAAACCCATTCTATTCGCAAAGGCAATACGTTGTTTCCGCCCCCGTTTTCTTTACGCCAAAACTGTATGCATAATTAACTACGGGGCTGTGCTGAAATATCGCCAGCTTGTGTTTTGTCCAGTGGTATAAGGCCACTCGAAATGGTTTTTGTTATTTTGAAACACAGTTTCCTCCATAGTTCAACACCAACTTATTATAATTTCTACTTAAAACTACAGCATGTTTCCGCGTAAATCAGGGAAAAAACTTATATGTTATATCAAGGAAACATCATCTGGCTCGTGAGCTGACAATTTCTCGTCCCCTTTTTGAGAAAAATGTATTGGAATCGTTAGGAGAATTTCAAAGTTAATCACTCGAAGTAAGAGGCTAGGGTTATCTAGGAAACAAGACGGTTGTTTAGCACAGTGACATACGTTTCATGTTCTTCGAGGCTTTTATTGACAATACACTGGTTAAAGTCATAAACTGGTACTTAAAACTAAAATAGTGCAATTTTCTATCGAACTATCCGACATTTGGTGTTTGAAAATAAACAGAGACGAGCTCATGGTAACAGAGCTCTGTCGATCATACAGAAACGATTTTTGTTGTAATTAAAAAAAAAAAAAAAGACGCAGTTTTTTTAATCCAGTTTCTTTTTCTTCTTCTCGTAGTTTCTTTCCTTCCTTTTTTTTTTAACCAGGTCTTCTAATTGGCAGGGGCTTTCCATATTTGAATAAGGTTCATATCTTATAACAGTTTGAATGTGTTTAGTTTCTTCTAGAAATTGAACGGCTATGACTTGTATGTATAAATTTATAATTACCGTCTTATTTGTTGGTTTGTTTGTTGGTTTTTTTCTTCAATTAGACTGGTTGTTTAGCTTTCCTTAGAGGTCAAAACAATCTGTCTACTATGCATTGTTGCTGATGCACTCCTCATTACAACAAGGGCAAATTTAATTTACGTAAACAGAATAAGAATGGTATTTTTTTGAAAACACTAAGGTAGTGTCTCATTTTGTAAAATATTGGTCTTCAATTAAAACCTGAAATTTTCGATATTTTAAATAACAGGACCCAATTGAATTTAATACAAAATCTTGAATTTGCATCTCAGTTGAGCATTACTTTTCAAAATGAAATCTATTTACAGTCACAGCTACAAATTTTACTTAAAACTATACAACTATTATTTTATGTGTCCTTAATTAGTTGAGATAAGACTTGTCTCATAAATGGTGGCGTAATCAACGTGGGTCTTTCTGCCTTCGAAGTTTAGAAGTCGCACTGATGCGTATAAAATATGGCCATCATGAATGAGATTTACATCTGTCCTATTGAAAAGAATAGTAAAAAATTCCTTCGATTGTCAAAAAATATGTAGCAACAGAAAAACAACAGCACCCTTGACAATAGAGTCATTTACTTTGGCTGTTATCAGGCCGTAAGATGTGAGGAATTCCCTCCTGTGATAAATTCCAGGGTTGCAATTGCCCACTTCTCAAGAAACCATTTTAGCGCTTGTAAGTTTTCGACCAAATAAGCCAACATAGGTGGCGCGACACCCTCGGTGGACCCTGGCTTAATGTCAGGCACGTGAGTATGGATGAGAGAAATGACTTCAGGGTCACCACCCTCTGCGGCTAAATGTAAAGAATTCTTTCCTCTGTTGTCTTCACAGGCTGCATTTGCCCCCTTCTCAAGAAACCATTTCACTGCACGTAGTTTGCCAGTCACAGCAGCCAACATTAGTGGCGTGAGACCCTCGGCAGACCTTGAGTCTATGTTCGGCACGTGAGTATGGATGAGAGAAATGACCTCAGGGTCACCACCCTGTGCGGCTAAATGTAAAGAATTCCATCCTCTGTTGTCTTCACAGGTTGCATTTGCCCCCTTCTCAAGAAACCATTTCACTGCACGTGGTTTGCCAAACACAGCAGCCAACATTAACGGCGTGAGACCCTCAGCAGACCTTGAGTCTATGTTCAGCACGTGGGTATGGATGAGAGAAATGACTTCAGGTTCACCACCCTCTGCGGCTAAATGTAAAGAATTCCATCCTCTGTTGTCTTCACAGGTAGCATTTGCCCCCTTCTCAAGAAACCATTTCACTGCACGTGGTTTGCCAGTCACAGCAGCCAACATTAAAGGCGTGTGACCCTCGGCGGACCTTGAGTCTATGTTCAGCACGTGGGTATGGATGAGAGAAATGACGTCAGGGTCACCACCCTGTGCGGTAAGATGTAAGGAATTCCCTCCTGTGATACATTCAAGGGTTGCAATTGCCCACTTCTCAAGAAACCATTTTAGTGCTAGTAAGTTTTCGACCAAATAAGCCAACATAGGTGGTGCGACACCCTCGGTGGACCCTGGCTTAATGTCGGGCACGTGAGTATGGATGAGAGAAATGACTTCAGGGTCACCACCCTGTGCGGCTAAATGTAAAGAATTCCATCCTCTGTTGTCTTCACAGGTAGCATTTGCCCCCTTCTCAAGAAACCATTTCACTGCACGTGGTTTGCCAGTCACAGCAGCCAACATTAACGGCGTGAGACCCTCAGCAGACCTTGAGTCTATGTTCGGCACGTGGGTATAGATGAGAGAAATGACGTCAGGGTCACCACCCTGTGCGGCTAAATGTAAAGAATTCCTTCCTCTGTTGCCTTCACAGGTTGCATTTGCCCCCTTCTCAAGTAACCATTTCACTGCACATGGTTTGCCAGTCACAGCAGCCAACATTAACGGCGTGAGACCCTCGGCGGACCTTGAGTCTATGTTCAGCACGTGGGTATGGATGAGAGAAATGACTTCAGGTTCACCACCCTCTGCGGCTAAATGTAAAGAATTCCATCCTCTGTTGTCTTCACAGGTAGCATTTGCCCCCTTCTCAAGAAACCATTTCACTGCACGTAGTTTGCCAGTCACAGCAGCCAACATTAACGGCGTGAGACCCTCAGCAGACCTTGAGTCTATGTTCGGCACGTGGGTATAGATGAGAGAAATGACGTCAGGGTCACCACCCTGTGCGGCTAAATGTAAAGAATTCCTTCCTCTGTTGCCTTCACAGGTTGCATTTGCCCCCTTCTCAAGTAACCATTTCACTGCACGTGGTTTGCCAGTCACAGCAGCCAACATTAACGGCGTGAGACCCTCGGCGGACCTTGAGTCTATGTTCAGCACGTGGGTATGGATGAGAGAAATGACTTCAGGTTCACCACCCTCTGCGGCTAAATGTAAAGAATTCCATCCTCTGTTGTCTTCACAGGTAGCATTTGCCCCCTTCTCAAGAAACCATTTCACTGCACGTGGTTTGCCAGTCACAGCAGCCAACATTAACGGCGTGAGACCCTCAGCAGACCTTGAGTCTATGTTCGGCACGTGGGTATAGATGAGAGAAATGACGTCAGGGTCACCACCTTGTGCGGCTAAATGTAAAGAATTCCTTCCTCTGTTGCCTTCACAGGTTGCATTTGCCCCCTTCTCAAGTAACCATTTCACTGCACGTGGTTTGCCATTCACAGCAGCCAACATTAACGGCGTGAGACCCTCGGCGGACCTTGAGTCTATGTTCAGCACGTGGGTATGGATGAGAGAAATGACTTCAGGTTCACCACCCTCTGCGGCTAAATGTAAAGAATTCCATCCTCTGTTGTCTTCACAGGTAGCATTTGCCCCCTTCTCAAGAAACCATTTCACTGCACGTGGTTTGCCAGTCACAGCAGCCAACATTAACGGCGTGAGACCCTCAGCAGACCTTGAGTCTATGTTCAGCACGTGGGTATAGATGAGAGAAATGACTTCAGGGTCACCACCTTGTGCGGCTAAATGTAAAGAATTCCTTCCTCTGTTGCCTTCACAGGTTGCATTTGCCCCCTTCTCAAGTAACCATTTCACTGCACGTGGTTTGCCAGTCACAGCAGCCAACATTAACGGCGTGAGACCCTCGGCGGACCTTGAGTCTATGTTCAGCACGTGGGTATGGATGAGAGAAATGACTTCAGGTTCACCCCCCTCTGCGGCTAAATGTAAAGAATTCCATCCTCTGTTGTCTTCACAGGTAGCATTTGCCCCCTTCTCAAGAAACCATTTCACTGCACGTAGTTTGCCAGTCACAGCAGCCAACATTAACGGCGTGAGACCCTCAGCAGACCTTGAGTCTATGTTCGGCACGTGGGTATAGATGAGAGAAATGACGTCAGGGTCACCACCCTGTGCGGCTAAATGTAAAGAATTCCTTCCTCTGTTGTCTTCACAGGTAGCATTTGCCCCCTTCTCAAGAAACCATTTCACTGCACGTGGTTTGCCATTCACAGCAGCCAACATTAACGGCGTGAGACCCTCAGCAGACCTTAAGTCTATGTTCGGCATGTGGGTATAGATGAGAGAAATGACTTCAGGGTCACCACCCTGTGCAGCACAAAGTAAAGAGTTCCATCCCATGTTGCTTTCACTGGTAGCGGCTGCTCCCTTCTCAAGAAACCATTTCACTGCACGTGGTTTGCCAGTCAGAGCAGCCAACATTAGTGGCGTGAGACCCTCGGCGGACCTTGAGTCTATGTTCGGCACGTGGGTATAATAATAATTATATAATTATTATTATATAAATATAATAATAATTCAAAAACGATGTAGAGACAACATTTATTATGGAACTAGTAAGTTTTAGTTTAGGTGAAACATTAGGTGAGAAGAAAATTTGTTGATCCGTACAGATCATTTAATGTATTCACGAGTCGAACGACCCATATAGATCGTCTAATGTATGAACGAGTCGTGAGGCTGGGCTGTTGACGCGTATGATACGAGCGGATCACGCGCTTAGTGCACAAACAACAAGGGATAACTCGTCCTACTAAAAAGCACTCCACGAAGTGCTCGAACAATGAGAGTGTTTGTTGTTCAAAAGGCAGCGCACAAAGTGCACGACACACCACCATGCCAGCAGACAAAACCCAAGAATCCCTAATGAGATTCACGAATGGACAACACGACCAGAGAAGACATTAGACGATTCATGCGGGTCACACGATTCGTGAATATATCATACGATCCCTACGGATCGTACAAAATGACAAATTCCACCATGGCCTAAAAGACACTCAAATGGTGCAAAAAGTCTCCTTAATAACATGCATGGATCGACAGCACGACCATTCGACTCGTGAATGCAAAAGGCGACTCACACGTTAGGAGCGTACCATTCGTGATTACATTACAGATCATTACACGATCCGTACGAATCGTGCGGCTTGACAAGTCACTTTTAAGACTCGTTACGATTCTTGGTATTGGACAACCCTCACCAAACTTAGGAGTAACAACAAAGAAAGGAAAAGTAAAATAATGAATTTCTAAAGGTTTCTTGAATTCTTTCACTCCCAAACTGCTTTACCTACATTTCGGTCCTATAGACAAATTCTTGCCGATGTTGGGAATTTCTCGGTTTCTGCTTACTAACAGAGTCTTATTGATGATGGACTGCCCGTTCCCTCAAACTTGATTAGTAATCAAATAATCAAGTCAAACATGAATAAGGAGAAAAGTAAAATGCCAATAATTTCAACACCTCCTATTGAATGAGAGGCTCTGAATGAAGATGATAAGAGAAATTACATGTTTATCAACTTTGAGTTTTCGAGGGATTGAAGTAGAAAAGTAGGAATTAGAGTAGAAAAGTCTGATAACACTGAATGGTCCCAGTCCCTCCCCTTCAGAGATTCTCTGTACTTTGAACAACCATTCTCCTCCCCCCACCTACTTTCCGCCCTTGAAATTTTGGTTGAATTGAAAACTAAATAACTGATAAGCACAAGGTATACCTTTTACAGTGACTGTAACCGTTCTTGTAACAGTTTCTTTGTGCTTGTTCTGTTGAATCATGTACAGCTGTTGCTGAATCTGAATAATATGAAAAAAAAATTAATGCAGTCATTAAATGAACCAACCACATGCAAGGCTCAAATGTTAAATATGTTTAAAGACTAATCAGATCTAAATAAAGAAAAGCATATTTTGCCTTCAGTTTCAGCTTCAGTGAGGTGTGGGACTAGTGCTGTGTGGGAAAAGGGGAGACAAAATTTTATATGCTCAAACATTTTAATATTTGATCCAAATGCAAATTAACTGACCCATAAGCCATAAATACATGTAAATAGCTATTTCTGATCTATATTGCTTTAAGGTCTATCTATACACACTCGTGCAATCTGTTTTTGGAGTGTTGGGATAATAAAGGTATTGTTTCCATACATTTCCCTATAATTTGTAAGTAAGGCAGAAACAGTTACACAAATTCTATATGAATTAAATTTAAGCTTCATGTATAATATATTCTTGTTTTCATATTGTCATTTGTTTACCTCTAAGTTGATTTTTTAATTACCTATCAGGTATTAAACAGTGATAAAGTTGTAAAATCAAAACAAAACACAGTCTAGACAGCTGTGTGGAGCTTTGCCTACACAAAGTTAAGAGAAAAAAGAAGTAATTACCTCTCTATAGATTAATAGCATAAGCTACAGACTGAGATATGAATGCACATAGCTTACTCTTACACTCCACTACTTTTTTTCTTTTCATATGTGTAAATCTTTACCACATTAATTGGCCATTTCTTTACAAGGTAAATATGTTATATTATGTGTTCTCTGGGACACTTTGCAGCCCTAACAGGTGTGCAATGCATATCTATTTTGGCAAAGTTTCAATTGGTGCATCTTTCCTTCATTGCTTGTGTGTACCAAAATATGTTTCTCATACCAGCTTTTTCTTCTGTTACCCTGCCATTGCTTGGAAAATTTTAAAGCAATTTGATGGTTAAAAATCTGAGATGAATGTCGTAAGTCCCCCCATGAACATGTTCTATCTTCAATAACCTTCTTTACCAGTGATTAATCAGATTAGATCTTAGCCTGCAATGCTACATGTACATTCACTCACCTGGTGCAGACTTTCATTGATCATTTCTTTTTGTTTTCTAACTTCTAAGCAGCTGTGATTGCCATTGAAGGAAGATATCAGTAAAGCTGATATAATTAACAGCAAAAGTAACGCCCCTAGACACGAATGAAAGAAAGGGCAAATTAAGATTGTTTGTGACAAGCTGGTTTCCATCAGTCCCAAAAATATTACATGATAATATGAGGATATTACATGACTGTATGGAGATACAAAATTTTTTCCAACACAAAAAGTTAAAATTTGTGTCTGCAAGTGGTCATGTAATATTCTATTTATTACATAAACCCTAGTGAACTACTAAAGATGCCTCTGTCAAATTGGCTGCATTGAAAGGTGCAATTTTTATGTTACCATAGCAACAGTGATATTTCCATGTGTGAAGATATCATGTTTTTGCACAAAAGCTCACTTGGTATTTCATCGGTGTTCATATCCCCATAGCAAATGTTTTTTTCCTTCAATAACTTTATTTTTCAGTAATGAACTACGTACCAGTAAGCCTATAGGGCATAACCAGCAATACTATTACATGTACATTCACTCACCTGCTATGGCAAACCTTATTCTTTTAATTCTTTCTGTTATTCCAGCTTCTACGCTTCTGTGCTGAACAATGCCTGCAGAAAATTAAGAGAAACATCAGATAAGCTGATGAAATAGCCAGCAAAGTTCAGGTCCCCAGACACAAACCAAAATAAAAAAACAAAAAAAAACAAAAAAAAACAGCATTCACTCTAATGCACTCTTGGAGTTTACAGTTTGGTTTTGTGATAACGCTTTGACCCCTAAGAGTGACTTTCACCTATGACCCCTAGGAGTGATTTCCACCTAATCTCTCCTTACAGTATCAAACACTGGATCCTGGAATAAAAAGAACAATTGCCTATGATGTAAACTATGTGACAGTGTATTTATTGACATTATTTAGACAGGGCTTTTGGATTATCATCCTAGACTAGAATGTCTATTTGTAACCATTTGTGGATGTCACAGCAAAGGCAGCTCATACCCCTCAGACTTCCCCTTATGCAGTAATTTAAGACCCTAAGAGTTGGTCTGGTCCAGGGCTTGAACCCTCGACCTCCTACACAGCAGTCTAGCACTCCACAATGTGAGCTAAAACCAGGCAGAACTCTTGACTGTTGTAAAAACTGTACTTGTTAATCAGTATACCTTAGAACTAGATAAAGAAAAATATGGAGAATACACATATACTTTGCTAATTAGGCTGTTGTGGATCAAATGTGAGGGGAAGGTTGGTGGGAATATCTTATTAATTTTTCTCATGATCATGTTATGTATATGAATTGTCCTCTTATGCTGTATGTTAAACTTAAGGGCTTGGTAGATCTCTTGCAGTTTTTGTGGCTTGTATTGGAGAATTGTTATCATGAATTTGACTTTTTCAAAAACTTCTTGAAAAGAACATGAACCTCCCAAATCAAAGTTGACCAAATTTAAGTTGCAGGAGAATCAAAACTTGACCCAGCAATACTTTAAGTATTACCAAGTGGTAGTAAAAAATCTGTGTATAACTAAAAGTTCCATTAAGCGATCATCATTAACATTAAAAGTTTTCTTCTATAACCATTTTAAAATTTGCTTTTAACTAGTATTCCAAGGCATCTCTTCATCATTCATTTAGAAATGTCTATGATACAGTGGCATAAAGTTTTGAGAAATTGCAAGCATATAAATGACTCTCGTATCAATTAAGCTTTTACCTTAGTCACTCAGTGGATACTTGGAGAATATAAATGTAAAATGATGCATGTAACTGTAAGCTGCTGAACCTAATAAGATGTTCTGTTTTATCTCAAGTATACATGTGGCTTATTTTTCAGTAAAGAAACAAATTAGGGCCTAACCTGCAATATTACATGTACCTTCACGCACCTGGTGCAGGCTCTGTTTGTTTGTTGCTCTCTGTTTTTCCAACCTCTAAGCTGCTGTACATGTGTGGAACATTGTCTATGGACAGTGGAGAGAAACATCAGGTAAGCTCATATCATAGTCAGCAAACATCATACCCCCAGATATAAACAAAAGGGAGTGAAAATTAAGATTGTTTCTGAGGAGCTGGACTTCATTATTGTCCCAAAATGAGAATGTTCATTGTTCATAACCTTCATTAATGAACCAAATTTGGGCATATAATTAGCTTGCAATGTTACATGTAAATTCATTCACCTGGTGCAGACTCACTTTGTTCACTTCTTGTTGTTCTTCCAACTTGTGAGCAACTGTGTGGAACATTGTCTGTAGACAATGAAGAGGAATGTCAGATAAGCTGATGTTCTATAACTTACAATGCTTGATAGCCAGCATATATCAGCCCCCAACCATACTAAATAAAAGAAAGAGCAAATAAATATGTGCATCAAACTTCATTTCAGTGTACTCTTAGTGTTACCGGTAGCTCAGTTTTGTTTTTAACCCTTCCATCCTTAAGAAAGACTTACTTTAGATTTACTTTTTCATAACAGTATCACCCCTGATGAGTCACACATCAAGGTCATGAGAATAAGGGAAATGACCACCAACTAAGAAGCGCTTGATTGTCAAACAGATTCTCCTTGTCAGCACCTTAAGAAATGTATAGAGAACAGTATGAAGAGTATGCATACTGATGCAAGGCTGCTAAGGTTAAAATGCCAATGGAAGCTTAGTGGGAAATATTATTATGTGACCATGACCATGACCTTCCTTACAACTTTTTTAGTCTATCCCATGCACCATCCCAATACTTTTCTCATTAATAATAAACTACTATCATTTATCTCATGATGTGACTACTTATGATGTGAATCATGACATTTTGACTGGATACTGTTAGTCTTCGTCAGGCGATAAGGCTGCCTGGTTTCAGGTCCTCCTATAAAGCAGGATGCTCTGCTGTGTGCTCTCATTACTGATCATAGCAGTATGCAGGACCTCTTTCTCAGGTGAAAGCAGTTATTATGACCTATGGAAGATCTGAGTCTCCTTCATCCCATGCTAAAGACAAGCATTTCACAACTTGTTACATTGATGTGTATGTTGCAAAATATTTAATAGGAATATTAATTGTTACCAATAATATGAGTTTTTAGACCTGCAGCAGTATCCTTCACACAAAATATTCAAAATATTACTTATTGTTCAAGGATTTTAAAAATTATTAATTACCAGTTACTGTCAGAACCTTCTTCCTTTGCCTTTGTTCTTTTTCATTTGAATGGCATGGAGCTTTTTCTGGATATAAAGAAAATTTATATTATAGTTACCTTATAATAAATATATATTAAACTTTAGGATAAGTTATCCTTGAAAAAGCAATTCTTAACCCTTTAACTCCCAAGATCTTGATGTTAATTCTCCCCTCTAGCTGCTGCACATTTCCTTGTAAACTAGTCGTACGAAGTTGGTGTTAGATCAAGATAATGACCTCTACCTGATTAGTTTGAGTGTTCTCATAACCTGTTTGCTGGATAATGTGAGGATATTGTTAAGAGAAGTTTCATGTTAATCATATCTAGGAGTCAAAGGGTTTAATGTCTTGAGTTATCTCTCTCTTGATTTATTTTGTCAAAAATAATGGCAAAGGCATTTATTAGTAGCAACCTACAGTCACTAAAAAAAACAACAAGTATTGATGACAGTTCCTGACCCTTTCATATACTTCTGCACTTTGCTTCCAACATAGAAGAATTAATCCTTCTTGATAAAGTGAAGTTAGTAGCTATAATTCTAAAACAGTGAATATTAAATTTGTAAGAAAGCAATTCCTGAAGTAATGAACACTAGAACACTACTTAAGTAGAATTGAAAATAAGAAACAATATTCTTTATCAAGATACAATGAAATTTATTTAAAAATGACATACCATAAAAACTCATGTATAAGCCACAGACCCAACTTTCAAGCATGAATTTGGAAAAAAAAACTTCAAAAAAGCACTAATGAAAAAAAAGTTGGTGGTTTGTTGGCAGATGTTCACAATAAACTTGACAAAATCTAATGATGTGTATTTGCAGCAACATTAATAAGTTAATCAACTCTGAAAATACCTTTTAAAAGCTTTTCTTTAATCAATTTCCCTATTCCCTGTGACTGACATTACAGTTGTCTTCACACTTGTGATTTTTTGGCCCAAAACTTGAGCAAAAAGGTGTGGTTTATACACAAGTGGTAATAATATTAATTAAAGCAAACCTGTGACAACAGTCTCCTTATGAGTGTGACTGGAAGCTAACTGCAGAATCATCTCTTCAAATCTTTCACTTTCTTCCCTCCAGTTGTACTTTTTCCCATAATTCTGTCTCAAACGTACGGCAGAGGCATGTCTGTCATCTGTTGTTTGTTCTGATAGCTCTTGGATTCTGTTTGCCCATTCCTCAGGTGAAGCTGAGGAGATGACCACAGCCATCCCACCATCCACAGTCTGAAGGGCTTTGGCTATCCCACATTCCCTGGAGACCAGCACAGGCACAGCTGCTGATATGGCCTCCAAGGCAACCAGCCCAAAGCCCTCTGTGCGGGAGGGCATCACAACCACATCTGCTTGATGAAACATCCTTTTCATCTTATCATGACTGCAGAAGCCACGAATGGTTAACTGGTCGCGTGATATGTTCGTTTCCTCCAGGAACCATTTTTCTATGTTCCGATGTTGTGATGGTGCACCATCTTGTGGTGCACCAACAAAAATGAGCTTGAATTTTCTTTGTAATGAAGCCACAGCCTTTCCGATTATATCATATCCTTTCACTTTAAAATCCTCAAAGCTTCCACGTCCGAGCATAAAGATACTAAATTCTTCCTCCAATGATTCATATTTCTCTGATTGCCTTGCTGTTGGATTGACAAACTTTTCGACAATCCCTGGAGTAATGACTTCTACTTTGATATCTGGCAGACTTTTTTGATATTTTCTTTGTAGTAGGGAGCCTACTGCGACAACTAAATCCGACGCTTCGCACAACTCCAGTTCTTGTCTGTTCTTTTCTTCATTATCTGCAATTGCATCAGCTGTAACACTGCTTTCCAGTTTGTATTTCCCAAGATCCTCGCAAAACACATGCACAAAGTGTATCCACTTACAACCTGTTACTTGTTGTATGGAATAAGCCGCATCACCAAACTTTCTACCGTGGTCAACGACGATGTCAGGATTGGGAAGCTCTGATGGTGGAAATCGAATCCATTCAAGCGGATCACTACATCCAGGACGGCGCTGTGCTCTGATTAAATGGATTCCATTCCTGCTCGCATCTTGTCGTTCTTCTTCTGTACTTTGGCAAACATAGCAGTGAACCCTGATTCTGTATTTCGAATACTTCGCCAGATTCACAGCAAGTTCCCTGTTAAACGTTGATAATCCACCTTTCGAGGAGCCCCACTCGCTACAGATAAACATAACATCAATACACTGATCCACGGTAACTTTACAAGATGCTCCGCTCTTGAGGTCTTCACTCTTCTTTTCGTCTTCCACAGGGTTCGCATCTAGTGCATTCAAAGATCCTCTTTCCATCTCAAAGCTTTCCTGAGTACGTTAAGAGAAGTGATCAATATTCTTAGGATTAAATAGAAATTTCTGTTACCAAGAGCAGCAGATGGGCATTTTGTTGCGCATGTTCTATAAATTTTAGTTTGATGCGAGGAACCGCTGGTATGCGCCTGTGTCGGTTTCTCACTCGAGAATCGCGTGAGAAAAGAGTCAGGAAAACACGGCGGAAAACAACAATGGATCGAGTATTTGAGAAAAACTTTTCTTGTCATTTTTCCCTCTGTAACTTAGATGGAAGCGACAAAGTCTTAAAATTGTTTTGTGGTGTGTGGAAGGAAGTCATTTTCAAAAAGCAAAAGATTGTACAAACGACTCCGAGTCATATCTTGTAATTGTTTGGGCGATCGATGTAGATGATGTTACAGTCGAACCTCGATTATCCGGACTCGGTGGGACTAGGGTAAATAGTCCGGATAATCGAAAATATGATTATTAATGAGACAATATAAACAAAAGAAATAAAGATAACACATTTTTAATTCTAAAAGTTTGCTTCAACAGATCGCTCTCGCTTCGTAGACATGTCGTTTTGAGTTATGATCGTCTCGTGTGTTTACATAACCCACGCTCAGCTTAGCAACAAAACAATACTGAACAAATCAAAATTCAGCTGAACGCATTAGAATACTTCTTGTCTCTTTTTGTCTCCGAGCGCTCGATCTTTCGATAGCGGAGCGTGTAATGCGCTGTTTTAAACGCAATTTTCCTGACTTTTATCATAATTTCTGAATTTTTTTACCTCCTAAAGTTTTTAACATCTAAGGTCATTAATATTCATGAAAAAAACGGGACCAGAGAAAAAGTCCGGATAATCGAAAAGTCCGGTTAATCGAGGTTCGACTGTATTTGTGAAGGATGCAAGAGACCTGTCGAAGAGCACTTATTACTTGGATGGTATACTTTTATCGTGCCATCGCCATCTCAAGTTATCGTTGATCATTTGAAGTACTCAATTTCCTGTGAGCGTTTTTTAGCGCTCCAACTGTACCGCTATTGCAATGTACTTTAATTTTAGCGAAAAATTAAAGTTTACAGAAGTTTATGTTTTGTTTCATAAGCTTTTTTTTTTTTTACATGAATCACAGCCGGCGGGGCCGGTTATCAAAACGAAAAAAGGTCAATGTCGAGTAAAAAAAGGTAAGACAACGTTAGTACAAGAGATACAGTCACCTTAGCTCAAAGAGCTTGTTAGAAATGGAAGAATAATTGTGGATTTTAGCGGAGTAAGGAAAAGTCTTTTTAATCATTAGTATTGGAAATATCATCAGATATGATCAGTGATGTGGGGAAATTGTGAATTACAACACGTACTAGTTTGGGCTTTCAGTTTTAATATGGATCAGGAAATAAATCAATAATTTCCCAATAAAAATCATATTTATTTATCATTCCAACTGCACAACAAAATCATACACATTCTTTCCAACCTCATTCTCCAACCTATTAAATTCCAAGAGTTATGTGAAAATTCAATGGTCTGAAAAGACTCTTATTACATGCCAAACAACAAAGAAACAGAAGGGGTGATATTTAACAGTGAGGATAAAAACAAAACATTTCCAAAAGCTTTTTTTTTTTTTTCCTGGGAACAGGACTAAATGAGGTCACATTAAACTAATGTAGAGAGGTTTGTTGATCTCTTTATGAAAATGGATGATTTACATCTATCATATTTTTAAGAGAAATGAGACCAGTCAAAAGGGGACTTTGACATTGCATATTCTGCAGTAATGGACATTGGCTTCAATGCCTATCTGGGGAAATTTATAGTTTTCTAGCCAGGGGTTTGGCTGTGCCAATTTTAAGGCAGACATGACTTGCTTTATGAGAACATTTCAGCAGCAGACATGATTCTGTGCCTGGTACTGCATGGAGATCATTGGTGCCTTGTTGCTATAGACTTGAAGGAAAGGAGGATGGTCTACTTGGATTCTCTGTTCAATGGTGTTGGTGCACAAACTGCATTCACAAGGTTTGCTTATTTTCTAGAGTGTGCGTTTGTCAGCCAAAGCAAAGTTTTGGACTGGAAAGAGTGGCAGTATTACATTATTCCATCTACTGAAATTGAACAGCAAACCAATTCAGTTGACTGTGGTGTCTTTGTTGTCAAATGGGCACAGCACATTGCAGAGGGGCGGCCACTAGACTTTTCCCAAACTCAAATTGATGACTTTCGGTATTCACTGATCTTAGATATTGCCAATGGTGATGGCTCTCCATCCAACTTAGCCACAGAGCCTGGACAAGTAAGTGATGACCAAGCACGCCCTTTTCTGGCATCTTCTGGTCTCGCTAATGATTGTGGAAAGGCCAACAATTCATCTTGTACAAATCTGAAAGGAAAAGTACAAAAGCAGCCCTATCAAGCAGATTCAGATTCTGACTTTGAATCTCCAAAGAAAAGACAGAAAACAGATCCTTGTAGAGAGTCACCTCTGGTCAGTGGTAATGACCACACATATGCCAAGGATGCTAAGCAGCCTGACATTCATACAAGAGGGGAGCAGATTCCAGAGTGTGCACAAAAAATATTTCCACCTGGTTATCAATATAAATGCCATGAATTTAGAGAAATGCCCATGGATAACTTTACAGGTGCACCTAAAGATAATTTTTATGTGAAATTGTCTGTTAGTCACATTACAACTAAAGAAGATGTTGACCACTGGCTGCAGCAATTTACAGCTTCTTCAAACATAAAATATAATACACAAGGTGGATACAAACAAAAAGGGGTTAAAGTTATTTATGCACAGTGGTATATTTGCCAATGCAAACGCAAAAAATTGACAAAAAAGCAAGTCACTGAAAAAGAGGCTGCACTAAAAAGAAAACAAAAAAGGCATGGGACACACAAGGACAACAGTGGCATGGAAGGCTGTGACTTGCACTTGTTATCAAAAGCACGGGAGAAGAAGACTGATTGCAACAGCAAAATGTCCATCAGGATCAACAGAAACAAGAAAATGCCCTATCAGTGTGAAATAGACCTTTGGTGGAACCACAATCACAGTGTGCACTGCTTTCATTTAACTTCCTTTTGCCCTATTTTGCCAGCAACAAGAGACAAATTCTGTACTTACTTTGAGGAGGGCATGAGTGCCTCAGAGGCATTTCGTTATCATGAGACTCAATTGATGAAGGATCCAGTAACTCTTATGCTATTGGCTGACCGCAAAATGAGTCCTTCTCTACCTGATGTAAACAATTTGTATGGGAAATGGTTGATTGAAAAGAAGGGGCCGTCCAATGGATCAGCAATATTCGATCAACTTGAGAAAATTGTTGAGGACTACAACAGGAAAAATGCTAACATAGGAGGGAAGTGTTTCTTGCAAAGGGTTCAGGGTAATGATGCTGACCAAAAGCATTTGATATTATCTATATGCGACCCTCTCATGTCACGTGTACACACAACTAAGCAGGCTGGAGAGATGGCATTTATGGATTCCTCAGGGAGTCTTGATCGATATAACAATCCAGTTTACTTTATGTGTACTCATCATCCCTATGGAGCACTACCTCTTGCAGTCTGGGTAACTTCAAGTCAATCCCAATCATGCCTGGAAAGCTGCCTAGAACAATTGAAAGACCTTGTGTTTGCCAAGACACCCCAGGAATTTGAAGAAATCAAGGACCTTTTTGTATCAGACACTATTTTACAGAAATATTCTCTGTATCAAGGGTATTTGAACAAAGCTATTGATAGAAGGAAGGAATGGGCACTTTGTTACAGAACAGATCTCAGAACAAGAGGCAACAATACAGACAACTACACAAAATCAATGATCTTTGTTTTCAAATGTGTAGTTCTCAGAAGAATGAGAGCTTACAACCTTATTGAGCTATTCCGGTTTATCACTGAAGACCTAGAAATGTACTTCCAACAAAAGCCTCTCTCCTTGGCTTTTGGTAAACCACAAAATTTACACCTTGCAGCCCGTTGCTTTGGAAGAACTGCAAGCTCTGTTAGTCAAAGCACCATAACCATAGATGAAAAGAATCCATGCAAATTCCATGTGCCAAGCAGAGATGACAACAGTACCATCACATACATTGTTGATTGCACATCAGGAACCTGTACATGTCAGCAGGGAGTCAGTGGTAATGCATGCCCTCACCAAGCAGCTGTGGCTTTAAAATTAAGAATCAACAACATAAACTTTATTCCCCAAACTGCAAAGGAGATATTCAACCTTGCTATCCTTGCTATTGGAGACAAGAAGAATTTCAGTGTTAGACAGTTTGTAAGCCTGCACCAAAAGGAAATTGAAAGTAAGCCTCCTTTCTATGGAGACCAAGAAAAGGATGAAGAACAACAAACATTACTACCCATGCCTGACTCTCCAGAAACTGAGACCATGGAAACCAATGATGGCATTATTGATGCTGGTACAGATGCTACTCTGCCAAATGATGAACTATCACTTGACCAAATCATTAAGCTTCACCAACAAGTTTCCCAAGATATTGAGTACAAGCTCAGAACAAGTGACACCAACTTTCGCCTCTGCTACTATAAATACCTGACTTTGTATAGGAAAATCATTTCAAAGTGTAGGGGCCAGGCACCAGTTGCTTCACTTGCTTCTGCTTATGCACAGTTTGGAAAGGAGAGGGGTGGAAATTATTTACCAGTCTTACATAACAGCTCCAGAATTAAAGTGCAGCCAACAGCTATTTCCAGAAGGAAATCTGGAATTAAATCTGCAAGCGCACAACCAAGTGGTCGTCGCCCCAAATTATCAGACAGTCAGAGAGAAGCCAACATGAAAGTTCGTAAAAAATTCAACAATCAGAAAAGAAGAAGGAATCTTTCAAACAATGTTAGAAAGAATTTACCAAATGCTGGGCCTAAAAGATAGAGCAATCATTGGAATGAGTTCTGAATCCATTTTTATAGAGCTATAAAAATGGAAAGAACTTAGCAATTCCCCATTGGACACAACCATTTTTCCTACCAGCTGTCTAAAATTATTGAAGCAATAACAGTAGCTGCTTTCATCTGAACTGATTTTTATCTAATCAATGCCAGCACATGAATACTCAGAGAAGTTGGAGTAGTTTCATCGCAAATTTTTCAAAATTTTTTGCAGCAAAGGATGGGAAAAATTAATTATTATAAATAATTATTATCATTATTATCATTATTATCATTATTATCATTATTATCATTGTTATCATTATTATTATTATGTTTCAAACTTTACCACTCCCCTTTCCCAAAGCAGCTACATGAATACAATACAGGGCCTTTTAAAAAGTCCTCAATGTTTAATGCCTCGAGGCTTGCTGGTTTGGCAGTCAGTGGAAAGGTAATGAAAGAAATACATTCAGTTGGATTTATATGATTATAATTAACATTCAAATATTGATTCTAACTCCACACTGACTCAAGATATAAAAAACAAGACATTGATTGCATTATATATGGTGGCTTGATGCAAATGAGCCAAGAGAGCTTTTTTTGGTGGGTACATGATCATAAAAAAGCCCCATATTCTGTAGTTGTAAGTCATAGAGTGAAATTCAGTACTTTAACTATATTCAGTAGACCTCAATGCAGTTTTCAACACCACCTTAATGTCAAATAATTTTTGTGACAATTCTGTTATCATAAAAATATCACTAATACTGCAAATTTAAGCAACAGTTGTACACGTTATAGGAAAATGATTCTTCTGTAAAAAAGTTTTCTTCTAGCAGACTTAAATTTTCTGAAAAAAATAACATACAATGTATGGAAAAAACTATCACAAACAACAGGGCAGATTCAAGGAAAGGTACAGCCATAGCCACTATGAAGCAAACATCCCCACCACTCCCAAAATGCATTATCAGTTGCCTCAGATGTCCAGGATGTCCAGGCTGTCCAGGGAACAATTTAAACATTAAATAAGTTTTGCGTATTCAGATTAATTACTGCTAGGTGCATTATTTTGTGACAACGTACTTTAACAAGTTATATATTTTATATCACAAAAGCAAATAATTTCTGGTGTTATCGCTAATTGGGATATCAGATCAAGAAAGTATAAGGTTATCAATAAAGAGTTTAATTTTGGCTGAAGGTTTTTCGAGTTATTAATTTGACAATTCACTGTACGTTGTAAAATTACAAAGCAAAACACTAAATTTAGGTTGAAAAACACTAAAATACTTACTTACCTTCGGTCTCAAAACGTTTTTCACTTTACTGCTGTGAAAATTTGAGTTTGTGTTTACTACACGCCGATGTTTCTTGTATACTCCAATGTGACGACATAAGCTAGTGGCAAAAAAGGTCACGCAAGTAAGCAAAGGCCTGGGGACAAATTCAGTAGGCTTGGCTACTGAGTTGAGCCTGGTTTCTAAGCTCCTTCAGAAAGTGATCCCAAAAAAAATTTTTGCCTGCTGCCAAGAGCAACTTCACTAAGGTATCCTACCCAGACCTCACACGGTAGGATCTTAGTACGAGATTATTCTTGACCCCATCCTTATGTAACCGTCCTCGATGGTCGCTCAAACCCCCGTCTCTCTAAAACCAACAATAAAACAAAGAAGTTGGGCAATTTAAAGTTCTACAGGGGCAGGAGCCCGTTACTTATGATGGGCTCCTGACAAGGGTGATTGTTCGAAATTTGAATTTAAAAAAAATGACGGACATATATAGCTTGCACTTTCTTGCGTGGATACCACTATGGTGGATTGTATGAAACGTTGTACACGCCAAGATATTTATTCATCTGAGTAAAAACGCTCATGATGTGCACAACAATTTTTCCTTCAGCACCCAGATTAACATTTAGCAAGGGACTGTAATTTTGTTTTTTGTGATTCAATCCAGTCGGACCCACTGAAAACTAAGATATTTACTAATCAATGTGTAAATGATTATGAGTGCATACCTGCTTACCTTATAAGGCACCTTAGAATAGGCGGATACACCTCTATTTGCTTTGTCATTGGTGCGAGCAACATACCAGACTATACACTGACTTGGCGTTTTTTTTTTCATATAAAAAATAACTCAGAAACAGTAATTTAAAAAACTTTTAATTTTCCTAGTTCTTGTTGAAATAATATTGACCATGCGCACTTCATTTTAAAAAAGGTTTTTACATCTTCGGACCTCTGAATTTAGATAATCTTGAGAGGCCTCCATTTCCTCTATTCTATAGACAGATGACTAACCCTAACCCTAACCCTAACCCTAACCCTAACCCTAACCCTAACCCTAACCCTCAGCAATCTTTCACGCAATTCCTCTATTTAGACGTAATGATTCAATATCTACCCCAGTCCTCTTTCGATTCCCTCCCATCTCCAGTTCCCCGGATTTCCTTCCTCCGTTTGACGTTTACTGAAAAAGGCAAAGTGCCAAACCAAAAATAAATTTAGGCGCCATTCAAAGATGCAATTGACTTCAAACTCCTTTAAACAAAAAAGAAGAAAAACATATAATAATAATAATAATAATAGTGGTTAACTCTTCTCTGTTAAATTACATTATTTGCAATTTAAAATAAATAACAATGACAATATTACGTTCAAAAGAAAATCAGCGGATTACGCAACACAATTAAAAGTAGAAGTGGGACAAACGGATTACCGTAAAATTAACTAATCACTTTGTTCTCTACTTAAAAAAAATACGTGAAAGTCTTACCGTAAAATTAACTAATCACTTTGTTCTCTACTTAAAAAAAATACGTGAAAGTCTTAAAAAAAGTTCCAATTATCCTTGCAGTCTCTAATAAATTACGGTAAATTGCTTAATTGCTCCGACGCGTCTGAGACGCGTTATTTTGGAAAGTGGGATTTCCGGTAGGGACTGTTAATCTAATGGAGTTTCTTGAACGCAGTTCCTTGTGACATTCCTGTTTTCTTATTTTTAGCTAATCTTATCAAGCCTCAGTATTATAAAAAGCTTTAAAACATGATTTCTGGTGGTCGAGATCTCTCCTCTCATTAATCGCAAGCCAACCTATTTTGAGCACATCCCGGAAGGTTTTAACGTAGCATATCTGTTTTTGCCATCCAACATTCCGCATTTATTCTCTAAGTCATAAGCGTTCAAAATATATTTTTTTCCTTTTTCAAATAAATTAACGTCAGAGGCCCTTGACCACAATTTATAAGTTAGCATTGAGAGACCGTGTACCTTTGGTGAACTGCATTATTGTATCGCTGGCAGCGCTCGTTAGCAATATGAAGCGGCCATCTTGCCCTCTCGGGATCGCTCGCTTCGATCACGCGTAAGATTACTAGTTGTGTGGAGCAGCGTGGAATGGACTTACAAAGTTCGTAATTCTTGGACATTGTCGGCGATGGAGACACAAAAAGTGGCAGAAGACGGTCGAAATAAAGGAAACATAAACAACTCTTGTGACTTAATTATGCTACAGACACAGTCGGCTTTCTTCCTCAGCTCTCAAAGTAAACATGTAATTCTTGATTCTTACTAGAGCCAAATCGTTTATTGAACAATGGATATTAGCCTCGTTCCTTTTTGTGTTCAGTATGGACCGAGACGAAGTCGAGGTCTATAAAACCGCTTACAAGAACCTAGCCAATATCAAGCCATCTTGACCTAACGCTTGCACAATTACGCATATACGTCGCACAGGCCTTTAGTTCTTCATAGGTTTTGGACCTTTAGGTTATAATTAGTGGTGAGAAAATAAAGTGATTTGCTTTTTTATGTGTATACGAATCTGCCATCATTGATTCCAGGGGTGGGGTGAAAGATCCAATGTTTTCCTTATGAGCCCTTTTTTCCTTTTTTCCAATTTAATTTTTTTTCAGGGAAACTGAAGAATGAACTGTTATTAAATTGCGGACACAAACTTTTAAAGTTGTGGTAAGTTGAAACATCACAATACAATATAAAGAGAGGTGCCCACTGTCGCATTTTTTTGTGATTAACACCGTTTTACTCAAAAATCTTCCGAAAGGGCTTCGATACGGATGTGATATAAGATGTTTGGCATTTTTCGTGTTCGAGCCATGTAGAGATAAATTACGATTGCTAATGAATGTAAATGAGGTGATTAAATATATTGGTTTGTCTGGGAGAGAAGAATAAAAACACACGGATAAATTTGGTATAAAATTTTGCAGAAACGTTTTTGGCCAAATTTGTTAACAAAAAAAACCAGAATTATAATATTACTAGGTATGAAAATCGAGTCAATACCAAAGTTAGTTAAGGGGAGAATTTTAAACTCTAATGGAAAGGGAGTGGGGGCAGGGCTTGAAAAAGACAAAGCAATACCACCCCTCCTGCGAAAAAAAGAACCCTCTGGGAGGAGGTGTAATTTCCAAAACATAACGAGGATAAAGTGTGTTTCAAGAGATACAAAGACTTTTAAAAATGATAAAATCAAACGCTCTAAAACTATTTTACGTTACCGAGATATATTGTTTAATCAGCCAGAAACAAAATAAATAAAATCGAAACAATGACTTGATTCATAAATGAAAACAAAATATGTGGTTTGCCTCCCCTCCCTCCGCCCCGAGTTGCTGTGCTTTGCATTTAACTACACGCATGTGGCTGACTTAATTCAATGTGAAAATTTGCTGAAAAGTATTTTGTGCAATGGTACGGTTCATTAACAGCAGAAAAACAGCCAAAAGAATGAAAGCCGGTATGCTATTTACACCAGTGCCTCCGGGGAAATAGAGTTTGGTTTTGTAATGCAGTTGTCACAGCTTGAACGGAAATTGGGCGGAACTCAGCGGCGCGTTGAAATTTTCTCGTTTCGTTATCGCTAAACAATTTCCCATTATTTATCCCCTACAAAGCGTGATTTCCTTCCTAGAAGAGCTCTCGACGAAAGGACTGTTCGTCGCGGAAAAATACCTCCAGACGCACAATCTAAGGCGGTTTCGACACAATCACCTCAACGGGTAAGGAATAATTAGATCGGAATTTTTGATATTGCTGAGAGGTTATCATTAGCACGCGATGTTGCGATTTTGCTCTCGTGACGTCATAGGCAATCCCGGTTTACACCCATACGGGCGTACGGAATCTGGAAACGAGACTGTTGTAGAAGCCTTTTTGGCCCACAAGATCGATCATTTGTATTCACAAACAGAATAAAAAGATTTGAGACATTTTCTTCGAGGGGCATCCATTACCTGGGACGATTAGGATGGTCGCCAGGTGCATTCCTTCGTTATTGATTACTGAATGTCAAGCTCGGCATTCACCGTCCTTGTTAATCTCGTTGTGTTTTCCATTTCGAAGGGTTGATTAAGTGTAACCTGACCGTAATAATAACCAGCTTTAGATCTTAAGGTCACTGAGAAAAGAAATTACGATTGTTAACTCGCTTTTTTTGAGGGTCGGGTTCAGTGTAATCTCATAATATAGATTTAATCTTCTGACAGGATGAACATAGAATATTTTTTTTTCATGAAGTATTCATGCATTTTCCGCTTTCCGCTATACCTATAATTCACAGAATGCTGCCGTTTGCTGGAAAGATTAGGAACACTCTTTGAAATAGAAAGTTGATCGTCTATATCAACTCTTAAAATTCGACGATGACATGGACTTAATCTCTGGGGGGGGGGGGGGTACTTGGGTCAATTTTCTCCAAGTATGTGCCGCTGGCCTCTCAAAATTCCTGTCCCATTAGAGACTATTCTTTGGCTAATTATAGAAACCATCATAATCAACCGGAAATCAACTAACGTTGAATTACTTTTAACAATTTTTCTTCCCGTTTCTTTTGCAGTGAAATCGTTTCGCTATTTTCACACAAAATGAATTTCTGAAACACACCCAGGAAAGTGCTTAATCTGGTCAAAGAGAGTGTAATTACCGTTCACGTACCGTTTGCCTTTCATGAAAGGAGAGCTGTAGGCCGGTACAAATACTACTTTCCTTGGAGGGGATGTTTCTATACCGTATCGAAAGCCATCTATAATTGCGACCTGGTGAGGTGTCAAACCCAAGAAAAAATGAAAACATTACGAAAAAGGCGGAAAAGAAACTGATGTCCGTCGTTTTAAAAGGAAAAAAATAACCGAAAAGGCAAATTGAAGAGTGGATGACAATATTTTTAACTCACTCTTGATCGTTTGGGTTGGTTGTCCTGTGCATCGTGAACTGTTGTTTGTTTTCTTTGTAAGACGCGTTAGAGTCTGAAAATAGTCTTGGTGGAATACATGACTAATTAATAGAACCCGGAGCTCATGGGCTCCTGATAGTACATAGGTAAACCAACAAACGGCGTCAAAAATGCATCATCAATAGTTTTCCGTTCGGCTGAAGAAGACCAAGAGTAGTGTAGCGGTCAAAATACCGTTCTGCAGAACGTGCATCTCTCTGTTCCCTCTTCTCTGCACGCGGTAATATTTGAGACGGGTCGGGGAGAGGTTGGCCGGGGGTCTGGCATTAATATAATAGCGGAGCTCGCAGAGCGTAGCCCCATAATTATACAAAATAGTAGCGACCCATCAAGCCGAAAAAATTTGGATGTACGACTGTACGACCGTACAAGTTGCTACTTTTAACATGCGTGGTCAACTGTGCCGCAAAGACTACAAATTAAAATATCTGAACATACAAGTGACTCCATATCTCCATAAATAACAATTAGTCACCTTCAGCGTAAGGGAAATTGCAAGATGCTGATCGTTGAGATCTGTAAACACTAACCGGATATAAGAATGAGTCGGAGAGGAACTATGATGCTGATGGTTACGAAATTCGAACCGACACGTGAGGACTGAGACGCAAAATTGAAGCATTCTAAGCGAAATTTTACAAAATGCGTGACTTTTGTGCCAACGTAAAGGTTTGGGATATGAAACGTTTTTTTTCCTCGCCTCAAAATCTGAAGTACTTCGTTGGCATTTTATACTGACAAAACAATTTTAAGTTAGCATGCATGATGCTTGACACGAACCACTTTTCATAGTTTATTCATTTCGAGTTCCTAATATAGTTTCGTAATAACGCATCTGAAAACCTCACGAAAATTTTATGAGGTGAGCGAGAGAACGTTCTTTCCTTTGACATGTTTTTAAGTTCGACGCCGTATGGCGATGTATTGTGATTTTTTCGGCTGTTTTCGTGCGTGGGGTTTTTTTCTAAAATTTTTATTTGCAAACACTGTCATTATGTAAAAACACAATGATCTTAACGTGAAGAAGCCAACTGTTGTCCTGACGTCAGAATACTTTACCTGCTGTTGTTTGCTTACAATAATTCCGGTATCTCCGGATGTTTTGTAGAATTCTGTGGTGGCATTTCTTCACTTGTTATTGTATTAATGTTGATAATGATAATGAAATACAGTCATATCATGGTTATTTGCCCTTGCCTATTTATTTTCAACAACTAAATTTTGCGAACGTATTTTAAAAATTTAGTAATTTCATTAATCGCAAGCCACTGTAGACGATTTGTGGGCGAATATCGTTCATAATGAAACTTGTAACGTTTTGAGGTCCAGCTGTGTAATTTTCGTAAACGGAAGGCTTAATACATGTAGTTCCCACCGGGCATTTCATTATTATATTTTTAGATAACCTGAGTAGTTTTACTGAGAGCATTTTCTCTCAGATCTGAACTAAATACACGATGTGGCTCTCCACAATTTGCGCACCGCAAATCTCGAATAAAACCACGCGTTATTGCATTGGCAGCTTTATTTAACCAGAAAATAATTTATTTCCACGCTTTCAATCCCACAGCAGCTTCCTCTGTCCTTTCACGAAAATTTAACCACGCGTCCGGGCGCGCACTGCTAGTGTGCTTAACGAGTGGAGAATCGGATTAAAAATTAAGTATGAATTTTAATTTGATTACTGAAATTTCGTTTCTAATTGTTCAAGATTCCCTAGCACCTTGTTTTCGCCGTTGCATAAAGTCGTCAAGCAAGAAAATTTAGCAAAGTTACGTAATTGTAATCATTTTTGGAAGTTTTGAAATGAGCCAAGAAAAAACTACTGGAATGGAACGTGTAACACGAACTTCCTTTGGATGTCGGAAATATCGCGTGAATCATATTTTCCTTTAGAAGAAAAACTAAAAAATAAAACTGCAAAACAAAAACACCCTCAGATAACAATAATTTCTCTCTTGACGCGATAGGTTACTTCTCATACATCCGTTATAGCATTTCAACACATGTCACAGGCCTCTTACCAGAAAAGAGAAGCCCACGCGCGTTACCCACGCAGGCCTGAGCCGTAAGGAACAATAACGCATTGGTCGCGTGATAGAAAGAGCCCATTATGTTAAACCCCGTGGGAGATCGATAATTGTGGTATCTAGTTCCACTGACGAAAGAACTTTGAACCACAAATGAGGATCATGCGCTTATGTAGGGGTGGAAGCGGGCTTAGAAAATAGTGTAATCTTAATAATATAAGACGGATGACATTGTGATAAACATGAGAACAAAAAGGTTTTTGGAACATAAGCTTTTGTCAAGAAGGGGGAGGAGAGTTGCGGAAAAACTAGATCCCTCCCTGAGCGGGCCTTTCTTTCTTTTTTCAGAAGTCATGATCCGAACTCAAAGGTTGACATTTAGAAAGAGCGTGATGACTGAAAAGAAAACAAGATTTATCAATGTACTTCCTGTGTAATTGACATGTATGCGAGTTTCCCTTTGAAGTCAACAAGTTTGATGATGGAACGCGACTTAAATAGAAACCGATCTAAATTTCGCCTGCAAGCAAATCTTCAAATGTTGAATCAGCAATAAAAATATCAAGGAGAGGAAACTTTCAATTGAATGAAAGGAAGATCGACTCAACGGAAAAAATATGCCCACGGTCTACAGGAATTCCGAACAAAAAAAAAACAAAAAGAATTTAAAATAAATGCTTACTGATGTATATCGTGTGATGGATTTGGGTAGAACGATATAATTTTCAGTTTTGTTTAAGTTATTTACAGAATATACGTAATAAGGTATTTCTTCTTCCTATCTCGTTTCGATTTTCCGATTTGTTCCGGAATTTACCGA
Organism: Pocillopora verrucosa; assembly: GCF_036669915.1. Taxonomy (NCBI): domain Eukaryota; kingdom Metazoa; phylum Cnidaria; class Anthozoa; order Scleractinia; family Pocilloporidae; genus Pocillopora; species Pocillopora verrucosa. The sequence continues at coordinate 20,009,053 of NC_089316.1, read as the reverse complement.
CACGAATTACAAAGTCGACAGCGTGTCGAAATCGGGGGCGTCCCGGCGTGACGTGACGCAACAACGATTCAATATTATATCAAACCATGATTAGGTGGTAAAAGTCTGTTTATTTCCTAATGCGAATTTTTTTCCCGTATATTGGGTATTTGAAGCAATTGTCCTAAACAGGCGTGCATATATTATGCGGCTAGTGGTCGGGAAGCTCCTTTGATTCCAATGATTGGCCTACCCACAAATAGCATATGCCGGACATGACGTCATTTGATTGACGGTTATTCCCTAAAGAATTACGGGTGCGAAAGCTTGAGTGAGCATTTCGACTGGGAATTTAAGCTCTGTGGATTTTACGCCTGTTTTCTATAGTTTTGACGGAATTTTGAAACTCAGGAATTCTCGAGCAACGTGGAAAATCGCAATTGAAAAGGGTGAAGGATATTTTGGACGAACATGAGACCTAAATTGCTTCTTTTGGGTGTTTTTGTTGTTTGTGTGGCCTTCGCAATCGATCGCACAATGGCGGAGTTCGATGATTCGATTGACATCGATGGCGACACAGATTCCTCGGAGAAGAAGGAATCGGAAAGCACTAAAACTGTCAAAATCTTTGACGGCGAAGGGGACGACGACGAGGACGATGATGGGTCTACCACTGTATCAGATGAAAGTGCCAGTGGCAGCGGTGATCCTATAGATGCTATAGTGGATGTTACTGTTGTTTCACCGTCCACCAAACAACCAGACACCACAACCGAACAGACCACAGAAAACCCTAATGTGATAGCAGATAACACTCAAAACCCATCGGAGGACCCACTTGTGGACGAACGTCCCGATGGGCCTAGCGATAATGGTGAAAGCGTGGTCCATGGCGGTGTCTCAGATACGGATGACGACGAACCAAGTGAAGAGGATACCGACGAGGACGAGCAAGATACTCCGAACGCTGAAGCACGAACCAAAGAGAAAGAGGGAAGCGTTCTTAGGGTTCTAACTACTGAAGTTATTGCCGCAGTCGTCGTGGGAGCTGTATGTGCTGTTATTCTGATCGCATTTTTGGTTTATCGCCTCCGGAAGCGAGACGAAGGTAGCTATGCTCTGAGTGATGCCTGCTACAAAGACACATACAAACTTCAAGGCGACACAGGGAAAGAAGCCTTCGTTTGAACGGACAGGAGACAATAGATTTTATAAGCTGAACTTTTTTACGGACACAAGTGAGTTTTTCTAGACGAGGTAACTAGTAGTGTACGTAATACACATAAAATATAGACTATTCGATTGCGAGGAGCACAACCTCGAAGAGCACAACCTCGGAACGACTTCATGTCACAACGCATTACTGCTGTTAATTCGCGTTTCAGAACTATGTTAACTCGCAGAAAAAGGTTAAAATGATACCCTTTTTCGTAACTAGGTTTGTTTTTGTGGTTTTATTTGAAAGCGAAATGAGGTACCACAGATTTATTTTTATAAAATTTGAGGTTATGACAGGTAGCTTTTTCTGACCGTATTGTAGCTTTCGTTCATAAACATTTTTCTGAAGGTTTTTTGTATATGATACTATATGTTGAAATATTTACGATTTTTTAAAACTGTGTTGTTCTTTGGGGCACGATACAACATTTATGAAACGTCTGTATGATACGGGTATACTCATGATAAACTGTATGAATTTTATAACACTAGACAAGTTGCAATTTCATTGCAGAGAGGTTGAATGTTGCCTTCTTCAATGGTAGTATGGTTTAGAAAATCACTGTCTAAGGTAATTTTCTAAAATTAATCGACGGAAGTTGACTCAGAAATCTCCGTTCTAAAGTTGAATGTGGTGTAAAGGAGAGAGAAAGCATTCATTGGGAAGTATTTATCGCGGAAATGTAGCGGATTTTTTACTAAGTTTGAAAGACAGCAGTTGCGCCTTTTGGCGATTGAATGATTCACATGTAAACCTCGTTTTTGAAACTGCACAAGCATGTGAAAAAAGCTGTGAAATTCGGTTCGTTTTTTGTAATAAATAATCCTTAAGAAAAACTTTTCCACTGTTGGTGTGCACAAAGCTGTTTATCTGTATTGTCAAAGGAATGAATCTAATGTGCGAACGGGCGGCATGGCCTCGTCCGAATATTTTGGGGTTTTGAGGACAAAGTGCCTTGTGATGTTTGAAAAAAATTGGCGCAGAAGGCGCTGATACATTTACATGTAACGTTTTAACAGCAAAGAACGGAGAAATCGTCAAAATTGAACGGAATTTGATTTGTGAAGTACAGATGTTGGCCTGTGGTCGCGGACAAGTTATTTAAATTGAACTTGACATCAAATACTCGCTAAATAGTCAAAAAATGCAAAGATCTCTCCCAAACTGTTGACGTCTGCTATCTTGCCTCAAAGGCAGAGAACGCTCTCTTCTCTTGAAAGCGGTAAATTGTTTTTGAGTCCATCGAGCGAAATGTTTTCGTTTGGTACACATTAGTACTGCGCAGTGAGAAATCCTTTGAAACATTGTGTTGTGCCGACAGTCACAGGATAAATTAACCACCATGCTGATAAAGGACTGCCTCCAAATATTTGCAACCTCTGTCGGTCGAAATTATGATGTATGTTTGGTTTTCAGCCAACAGTGTCTCCCATTTGTGAAAGAAAACAACATCAGACGCTTTTGTTCAACAACTCTGACCCTATTTTTCAAGCGGCCGTATAAAAGAAAATTTCCTGTAGGTCTTAAAATTGGAGCTTTATTCTGCTTAGCGTAATCTCCCTCGCTGGAGGTAATATTATTGAAAAAGGACAGGATAAAGTGCAAAGTTTCTCCAAACAAGTTTATATCTCGTCAGAAAAAGCTATGTATCTCTCAAGCGACATGTTACCCGAACCCTAGGCAATCAAAAAATTGCTAGCACAGGGGAAGACAACTTTAGGCGTAAATATTTCAACCTTGAAACTTAATAGCCGTTGAATTGCTTGGTTTATTTGCAAAAGAGTGGAAAACATTCAGCCTAATACAATTGGTGGAGAGAAGTAGCCTCTCGCGCATTACTAAAATAAAGCACTTGGTTTATTGGTTTTTTTTTTCGTACAATATGTTAATTTTATGCACTTTAGCAAACGAAATCGAAAACAGACGCCAAGATTCCCCTTTCAGAATCACGCCATAGAGTGCTGAAGATCATTTTCATGCACAACAGTGAGTTAGTTTTTTCCGTCCCACAGGGAGGTTTGACCACTAAATCAATATTTTCCCAAATTATCATACTTCCACGAACATACACACCTGTGATATTTAAACTAGAAACTTCCATCAGTTTTGATTTTGTGGCAGCCTTACCTTCGATGTCAAATGTGCCAGGGAGATGTCATTTTGTTATATCTGATATTTTTATGCCTTTGTTTAGTAAATATGGAATTATTTTTGGAGTGATGAGCAGATCAATCGAGACTATTAAAAAAAAAAAAAAAGAAAATTACGAGGTGGATAATGCCCCCCACAACTGGGAACCCTAACTCACAGGGTGAAATTTGGCAGAGGTACAATTTCTAGGTAACAAGCTTTATGATGAAGTGCTTAACTATAAATGGCTGAAATTTCAAACTCCTCTCTTATCATTTATTGCCCAGAACAAACCACACAATATGAATGAAAAGCCCATGCATTGTTCCTGATATTAATTAAATGTTAAATATCAGATTGTTCTATATTAATGCGATAAGATGAAACTCACTTCCTCTGTAAGATGATGTTTTTTATGATTGATGAATGAAAGCTGATCACTTTGTTTTGAACAATGTGCAGTCAAGATTAGCTTCAACTTCTGCTTCAGTCTACAAGATTAAGGGAAGTCTAGTTCATTCCACTGAAAACAAAACACTTCTTCACTCACGTAGGCTATTATCGTAAACATGTTGGGCTTTTAATTTAACACCCAAGCTTGTCTTGCTCAATTATTGACTAACAAATGCTATGCCATGCTTTTACCATGAAAACATTTCACAATATTGAGTTCAGTTTAATTAACTTAATAGCCACAAAAAGAGAAAAAAATTGGGATTACAAATTAAGACATTACCTCTAGCAAGTAATACTGAACCTTGAAATGCATTCATTAATAAAGGAAGATTACGTGAGAGGAAGTTTATGTATTAAAGTAGATCATCAGAGATAAATTTGGTAGATTAAAGACACGAAATCTGTGGGGACAGATGCCATACAAATTGAAAAATGAAAGGATTGTACAACATATTATTTTAAAATCATAAAATTCAATGAATTTGAAAAGGAGGCCTTCTTTCTGCTTGAAACTAAAGAAACAAAATTCTTTATTTATACCTAAAAAATTGTTGTCTTGTTTCTTAAAATTTCAACATGTCTGCTGCTTGCAAGACTCTTGCATAGAAGTTCATTGTATGGGCATTGAAAAAATACACGAGTGAAAGAGGGCTGAACAAGAACCAGGGATTCTCTCTCGGTTGCTTCTGCCCCGAGTTTGGGCTGACTTAACACTTAATTTAACCCCCTAACATCAGTGTCCATATTCTCCATGCCAATCACTGTACATTTCCCAAGGTGCTGACAAAGAGAATTTCTCTAATAATCAAGAGCTGCTTTAGTTTGTGATCATTTCCTTTATTCTCATGACCTTAGTGTTTGATTTGAGGGTGATATTGTAAGGAGAAATTAGATGCTTGGCACTGTAAGGGGTTAAAGGGTTAAGCTGTTTTCATTTAATTCAGGTATTTCTTTTTACAAACAATCACATTTAAAATTTGTCGTAATACATACAAAACAAAACCCTGAGATACACTCAGTCACAAGAATGCTGATAAAAGAGGGTAAGTTTCTATAGAAACTGTGGTGTTGCATCGGTGGGAGAGTGTAATAGGGTATTTTAGTATTATAAACTGAGTTGACGACTTAAAACTGACCATCATTAAAGAAATGTTTCAAGCATTAACCCTTCATTAGCCCTGCGCTCTGACAAAGGGCTAACATGTCAGCTTTGTAACTCAAAGGTAACTGATTTCAGCTATCAACTCAGTTCATAATACTAAGTTACAAAAATGTTGACAATTGAAGAGGTGTTTGCAATGAGGGATGAGAGCCCTCCACTCTCTGGGTACAATATATACGCAATAGCCATAATTAGCACATGCTGGTGATGAAAGCTATCCACTTTTTCCTTGAAAAAAACGATTCCCACAAAGATTTCTTATGAATAGTGAGCAAAGGGAATCAATGATTCATAGGCTTTTAGGTCTTGCCTCCATTAATCATGCTTTTTAAAGGGTCAACATTTTGGAATTAACCCTGTAACTCGCAGATCAAATTTATCATCCTCCTTACTGTTAACCATACAACTCTTATAATATTAGTTTAGAGAATTTAACATTGGATCAACTTATTATCCCCAAATTGATATTTTTCTTTATTCACATCACTTATCTAGTTGGTATTGTATTAATATTGTATAGAGAAATTCTGTCTTGGTCACTCACAGGAGTTGAAGGGTTAAGAGTATTTTCATTATGCCGCAACCCTTAAATATGTTCTTAGTAGCCATCAATACTTTAAATGGCCTACCAACTGAAGATAAAATAAGAACACAATTAGTAAACAGAACAAATAAGTGATTAAATATATATATATATATATACAATAATTCTTTTGAAAAAGTTGTCATGCCAAAGTCCATCTATGTATACTTTCAGCATGATTAGTTTTTATTACATCCACTATGAAATCGCAAGTGATCCTTGTAATCTGATTGGATATCATTCATGTGATTTATTCATGAATCACACCATTTCATGCTCTAAATGCATCTCCTTCCTAACCAATGAGACAGCTTTACTGAAAAACAACCACCAATCACATTTCAAGGCTTATTTAAAGAAACTGATCAAATTGCAGGAAAACGAAAGACAAGTTTTGTAACTTTTTACAAATCAGCTCAAAACTGGATCAATAAATTACTAATGTACAGATTGAAAAAACCACTATTTAAGTGACTGAATTTTGCAATTTCAGAATAGATATTTATCAGGTGGTAATTGAAGTTTTAGTTGTGCAATTTTGGTCTGAAATAATACCATGTATTGTGATTTCAAATCAAACCCATGTTGTGCTAAATTGATTTTGAAGTCACGCATATGATTTTTGAACAAATTGCACTCCACTCAGTTCAATTACCATCATTTTTGAGCATCCTTCAATTACCACAAAAGATTACCTAAAATTGGTTTGATTCACTTCTTTAACCCTCAAGATCTGATTGTTAATTCTCCCCTCTTGCTGTTACACATTTCCTATTAAATTGGTTACGTGAATTTGGTGTTTGACCAAGATAACAACTTCTACCTGATAAGTTTGAGTATTCTCATTGCATAATTGCTAAATAATGTATGGACACACTAGGGAGAAGTTACAAGCTAATCACTGCTGCGAGTTAAAGGGTTAAGGCTGAAATTTTACAAAAAAGTGGCTAGAGATCTTGATGATCAAAAGCTTGCAAAAATTTTTTTCTGTTCTACCTTAGTGTATCTCTTGTTGTGCTCAACTGCAGCCATGAACCCTTTAACTTCCAAGATCTGATTAATTTTCCCCTGTAGCTGCTACACATTTCATTGTAAATTAGATGTGAGAACTTGGTGCTAGATCAAGATGGCAGCTTCTACTGATAAGGTTGAATATTCTCATTACGTATTTGCTGAATAATGTATGGATGTTGTGGGGAGAAGTTTTATGTTAATCACTTTTGGGAGTTATAGGATAAACCCTTTCACTTGCATTATCTCAAAAGTAATTGTCTTTCCTTTGTGGGGAAAGTACTTAAATACATTCAACTTTGCAACAAAATTTTGTTCACAATATTCAGTGAGGCTATTTAAACTAAAAGTATTTCGCATCAAAAACCTTGGAGTCCATTTTAAATATTTCAGTGAAGAATCTCAGTTAAGGCCATTCGTCATTACTTAAGAATTCAAAGTGCTGATATCCTTTCCTTGACAGTGCACAGGACTCCATCCTTAGGGAAAATTGTGAGATTGTCATCCCGCTGCACAGTCTGCCCAGGCACCAACTGAAATTTAAACTTTTGAAAAATGCGTGCCATGATAATGGTGGCATTGATAGCTGAGAAAACCTTTCCAATGCAAATTCTTGGACCACAAGAAAATGGAAGGTAAACAAAGTTTGAAGGCTTAACATTGTCTGCAAATCTCTCTGGATGAAAGCTTTCTGGATTGTCCCAGAATTCAGGAAGGTGATGAGAGACAAATATTGAAAAGTGTAAGTTTGCTCCTTTAGGTATTAAATATTGTCCAAATTTCTCAGCTTTTGTAGTGACACGGGCAATACCCCCCACAACTGGATGTTTTCGTAGACTTTCTTTAAGTGTCTGCCCAAGATACTGCATCTTTGCAATGTCAAAAAATTCAACACTCTCTTTTCCTCCTATGACATTGTCCACCTCCTGAAATATCCTGAAAAAAATGTGAGAAGATTAAGCATTTCTATTTATATGATAAACTGATTGATGTATAAATGCATTTTGACTTCTCTCTCCTTATTGGAGAACAGACTACAAGCTGTAGAAAACTATAAGAAAATGTTAATTTTTTATCATGCACTGTATAAAACAAATAGATTCCATATCACTCTGTGTCTGTTCAGTGATATATCACATAGGACTTCAAAAAATGCTATATCAGTGTCACACTTGGCTGCTCCTCATGTGCTACTTTAATGTTCTAATCTTATTACGATCTCATCTGCGATCTATTACTATTACTGAACAGAAGTACCAGATGCACAGCAGAAAGGAATCTAGTTGTTAAATGGACATCATCATCATAGTGCTGTATATATCATGATTTGCTCCAAATGAAAATTAAGACCCTGGGTAACGTCAGGCGACCAACTTCTCCCTAAAATTTCAATGTAATACTGCACTATTCAATAAAAAAAATTTTCACACCCTTTTCAGCAAAAGGAAGGTCAAATTGCAAGAACCTTACTAATTACTCAAGTATCTATTCAGTAGCTGCATCAAAAACCTGTTTTCAATGTCTTCATTCAACAGAGTTTCTAGCAAGGTAAAGCTTAGTTGGTTTGCTGTTGTGTCTTGACCTAAAAACAAAACTAAATTAACAATAATAATAATAATAACAACAATAAATGCTTTATTAAGACAGGGTAGCAAGTAAAAGTGATGGGCTAATAAACTTATGGCCCTGTATAAAGTCATAGAAAAAGAATACAAATTTTAAAATCTGAAACAATTGAGTTAACAGATCCAATATAAGCTCAGTGGAATTTTCTCTTATAGGAGAGGGGGGGTGGGGTGGCTGTATCATCTGTCACAGGGTGAACTCCCATGGGAAAATAATGGGGGCAGTTGTAGTGATATCGTAACAGAGACTTGTTGATACATTGACATGTCTTAACTTCCTTAGGGGTTGTCAAAGCAACAGTCACAGTTACAAATAATACATTCAGTCAAGTGTTTGAATCTAGGAGAATTATTGTATAGTCAGTGATCATTTTGGTGGGAGTAGTTCTGAAAACAAGTGTTTTAGATGACTGACTTTTTGTCAGTTTCAGCATGGGCTCATTAAACTGCGATCCAATTCTTTTACTGGATCAAGAACCCTCTGAAATTTTTCTCACAACACACAAAAACAAGGCTATACACCTCCTGAATCAAGAAGACTCAAGAATATGCAGCTAGAGAAAATTTATTTATTCATTCATTTGCAACATTTAGACAGGCTGGCCCAGTTTACCTTTAAAGTTGGGCTAGATGAGAAACTTTGTAAAAAGGAAACAAGGCCAGACCGTGACACCTGCAGCTACATTCCCTACTTGTTGGGAGAAGTGTGTCGGTTCTTTCACGGCCCCTGCTAACCAGCATTATAGAGGAGATGCAGGAGACGGGACTTATGGTTTATCATCCTTTCCTGAGAGAAGACTACAATTTCTAACCATTTTCAGATGTCACAGCAAAGGCAATACACTCTCCTGTTATTTTAGGACCCTGAGAGTTGGCTTGGTCTGGAGTTTGAAACCTCTTCTTCCTTGCATGACAATCTGGCACAGTTACTACACAAGCTAACAAATTTTTACACAAAATCATTACCTGCTAAGAAAAATGTGAGGAACTCATCCACAAGTTCTTCCATGATAGCATGACTATTCTTTGAATTCACATCAAAAGCCTCCAGGATCATCTGGAGTATATCGTTAGGCCTTTTCTTAGAGTCTTCCATGGCTAGCAGTCGCTGTTCTATACATTCCTTTGCGCATTGACGCAAAACAGATGTTGATTTGGAAATGGTCTTCTGGTACGATTGTTTGTAAAGTGACAAGGACAGTAGAGGCTGGTAATAGCTCTCTGAATAACCTTCCAGACACTTACTAAGATTTCTATGGACTTTGCAGTTGTGATCATCCAAGCAATGCAAATCCAGGCTAAATGCAACCTTAAGGAGCAAAATAAGAATGATTTAATAAATATAACATACCATAAAATTCCAAAAATAAGCCCCTCCATGTATAAGCCTCTCTGAATAGAAGCCCTCCTAATCTGAAAGGCAAAAATATCTCCTATAATAAGTCCCTCGGAATATAAGCCCCTGGGAGCTTGTATTTGGAAATTATCCTTAATTATACAACGCAAACTCCACATAATCCCCATTATCAGGAAGCCTTTTTTAGTCATAAAAGAATGATTCCGTGCACTAAAGCAATGTGGTCAACAGGTGTTGAAGTTTATTGTCTTTTACCCAGTTTGCTCTTCACTTGTGCTTTGAATTCCTTCGGTCTGTAGACAAAGTATTTGCAAGGAAGTTCAATCTCGCCACCCTGAACCAAAACTCCCTCCAGTACTCCTCAAGCGATAAGAGCTTTCATAGTTATCATGGACTCTGAGCCGGAACCACATTACCGTTATTACTGTATTTCTGTTCTAATAAAGTTTATTGCTGTTGTGTTTGAACTTGGCATTTACAGTGTAAATTATTACGAATTTCTAACCAAAACCTTAATATTACCAGTTGCACATTCAAAAATTTTGACACAAATTCCCTCCAATTATAAGCCCAGCCAATTTTGAAATGCAAATTTCTCTCCTATAAGAAGCCCCTCCCTGAATGAGCCCCCACTTCCTTACTTGGCCATAATACCAAACAACTGCTTTACAAAATAATTCCACTACCATACCTTTGCAATGACATCCAAAGTCACTTTTTGGAATTCATCCACCATATTAATGACAGTTTTCCCATCAGCAACTTTTGACAGCTTTGAAATAAGAGCATCTGCGATAGAATTGAACTGTGGGACAAGATCCTTCAAGTAACTGCGATGAAAGGCTGGATTTAATTGGTTTCTCTTTGACTTCCATTTTTGATGATTCAACTGAGTAACCAGCCCAGAGCCAAGAAATCTGTGTCGTCCAAATATATATGCTAAACTGTCGTACGATGATGGTGCCTTTGGAAGGTTTAAAGTTACTAAACCATGCTTTATTAATTCTGGGCCTGATATTACCACAATTGGCCAGAAAAAATACCACCAGACAAATATAGGCCCATACACAAGAGCATGCTCTAGAAACAGTTCAGAAAGAAGCTTTCCTTTTTCTTCAACTTCTGGGAAGTTTCCACGTAAGAAACTCCTCCGTTTAGGTCCAGGAATATGGTCATATTTCCTGTGCTCTTTCCACACAATAAGCACCAGTAAAAGAAGTACAAGAAGCAGTACTATGGAAGCAGTCATCAAAAGTGTTGCTAGCTTATCGAGCAAGAAGGGCGCCATTTAAGATTATGCAGCGACGAGCTTTGCCAATCTTAAGATGTGTGCTCTGGAGTCCGTAGTTTCTATAAAAAAAAGGGTAAAAAAAGGAAAAGATAAATATAATGTGTGAATGAATGAAAACCGCGCTTGGTTAGCTTACGTTGTAAATCGCCGGAATGCCCCGCCGTGCAGGAGGTCAACGGTTCGCCCCAGACTGGATCAACACGTAGACTTTTAGAATAACTGAGAACAATGTGTTACCTTTGCTAAAATATCCATACGAGGTAAGAAAATCTAGTCCTCTCGGACCCCGTCTCCTGCGTCTTCTCTGTACTGGTCAGCAGAGGACGTTAATAACGACCTACGCACTTCGCGGAAAGAGTTGTGAACGTAGCTCCTGATACGATGTTGTGGTCTGGCCTCGACCTTAGGCTGAACTGGGTCAGCCGGGCTTAATATCGCAAATAAATAAATTAAACAATTCATTAAACAAGTCATTATAAACATACCAACGATTACTTATGATTAGCACAAATTTCGACTTAAATTTGTAATCATCGATTACCTCTTTCGAATTTCTCGACTTTCTCCAAACTATCCTTGTTGGCACTCCCAGCGACCTTTATATCTCAAAGGACTGTTTCCCATCTTTTACAGTTATATCATTTATCATTTCTTGCAGAAAAAAAATTGCACACTAACCTCTACAATAAAAGGATGATCAAATTATCGACACGTCACAATGTAACCGCCATCTTGAAAGCTGTGAAGGCCTGGGAACTGTTTGAGGTGTGCCTGGTAAACTTGTCCCATTAAGTAAAGTAGTGCTGACCTCAATACTGGCACCTTCCAGTTCATCAATGCACCCAGTTTTAAGATCTTAGTTTTCGAGGTCTATATACGGTCATATAGGTCCTAGGTCCTGTATGAAGTTTTCGAGAAACCCGACGATAGTTTGGACGAGATTTTCGTTCTCAGAGTACTCGCTCCAAATGTAAGTGAATGATATATAAAAGTGTCCCTCGAGCACGATGCGGTTCTTTTGTTTTTATTGCTAGGATGTCGTCACCGCACAATGACAGTTGACAACTTGATTGTACGATCTTCGTCGCCAAGAAAGGTGGAAAATATAATGTTTGAAAATTGATATTTTCAAGAATTGAATCGACAAAAATCTCGATGTATTTCGGAAATAAAGATCATTCTTGCTGATCAAAATCCATAACACCACCTTGGTTTTCACGTGACATTGAAAAAAATCCAAAATCTAAAATGACAAGAGCTATTACAGTTTTTCCTCCGAAAAACGAACAATCTCCTAAATACTAACCTACTGGAAAGGTTTCATCGTCGTGGGCCACGTCTAGTTTCGTAATTTTTCTCTACAAATAGCGGCCCGGGAAGCTGATACTTAATAAAATATAATTTGGTGATATGAAATTTTGGTCCCTGAACATTAGAAACACTAGAAAATGTGTTTGGATGAGTTTTTGCAAGTTCACAATGGATAACTAATTATTTTAGTGTCGAAACGAGACAACAGATATTTGCGTTACCTCATGGCTGTCATGCTAGTCATGTTCACCACGTTCCACCCAAAATGGCGTCCTCATGCTGAGCTCAACGAACTTATCTCAGACAATTTGATGAATAACTCATCAGCGGAAAATCCAACAGACCGGAAACTTAGAAAATTGATTATTTGTTAATACTCTACAATATCTCACTTTCTTGGCGTTGGCCATTTGATCGTTTTGATTTTAGAGTTCGATTGCGTGACATGACAGTGAAAACAACCAGATATGATGTTGAAATCATCCCCACGCCTCGCCTAGGGGTCTCTTTAAAAATATCTGAAAATACCTTTGGTCTATCAGGGGCAGAACCCCTGGTGGGGTGGGGGAAGGGGGAGGGGAGGGGGGAAGGGGGGGCTCTGGGCTTCTCCTTAGATACCATTTTTCTTTCAGTCAATAAAAAACAAATTTCCTACTTTAGGTTTGAGAAGATACGGAAATCTGAAGAATCTCCAACTTCCGGGTTAATCCCGTCTGTGTTAAAATTAAAAAGAACTCGAAAATTATTTCCCTGTTCTCTTGCCCAGAACTTTTACGGCTTGGCCTGATTGCGCCTGGCAACTTTTGGGCAACGTTTTGAGTTTAGAGAAACTTTTTTGCGATTCTGAGCAATTTTTGAGCACCTTTTAGGTTTAGAGCACAAATCAAGCACAATGAAACCAACGGTTTCTTAAAAAATATATATATTTCTTATATCGGTTTCGCAGACTTATTATCTAATATGGCTAATATTAGAACTCGGACAATCGGCTACCACGACCTACAAAAATGGCTGTCTTTGTTAATTTACTGTCCTTGAACGGAAATGGATGGTTAGGTGACCGATCATCTGTGGGAAGGAAGTAGAACATTATCATTTTTTAGATTCCACGGTCTTTAGTCGCTCCATTAAATAGTGTGACAGCTAAAAAATTTGCGTCATGAAACTTTGACTGTCACGTTACCTGAATACCGTTACGTGATTGGTTATATCAGGAAGTGACCCCCACATCTTATATATGAATTCGAAGTTAACAGCCGGTCAGTTAAACAGTCATTTGAGACCTTTCTCCTTAACTTGCCCATATATTTATTTTTCTTCTACTATTCTGCAGATGAAATCGTATAAACGCGAAGCATATTTTCTGTTTCATGAACTCAACTGATCTCTGAGTGATTTCTTGGAATTTCAAGCGCGTGAGTGAAAGCAATTTGAACAATGTTAAAATATCACGAGTGACCAGTAATCTCTAAAAATACAAGAAGTCACACGATTTTCTCGTCAAATTCTCGGAAAAACTTCTCGGTCATGCTACCTAGCATGCCTCACGTTGATCTCACAACCAAAAAGAGTTGCTTGCTATGAATCAATGCGTGGTTTCGTATCCTTTTCACGTGGTTTTTTTTTCAGCCTATTCTTCTATCTTGATAAACCAGGTTATATTAGCTTTAAATATCTTTTTTTCTTGTGATCTTTCATCGAACAACTTTCCCTGGTTCCTCTTCTTATTTTTTGTAACTGTACCTATTTAGCAATTTCCTTTTCGTGTTGTTCAGGATACGACATCTATCAATCTATTTTTTTTTAATTAACAAAAATTAACGAGACCTGTTTGTGCGACCATCGACGCGAGTGTCTGTTCACTAGAGAGCCCAAAAATGTAATCACACACCTAATACCTTTGGCCAAATTAAAATGGGCGGCGAGAAAAAAAAATCCAGGTTAAATCCGTACATGCACACAAGCTAAGTAGCTAAACTTGGTTGGATTTCGTACCAGCTTCCATAGTATGCAGGGACTCATAGGTGCCACTCTTTTTCGATTAAGAGTCTCTTTCGAATAATCGCTGGATAAGGAAGCCAAACTGTTAATAATGGACACCGGTACCCTCCGTGAAACGCCACACCCAGTGAGAAAACGCGGTGTTTATTTACAACGATGGGAAACACAATATCAAGTTCGGCACAACTTGGTAATCTGCACCTTGCATTCAAGGAAAATTTTTATAACAAAAAGCGAGACGTCAGAACTTTCATCAAGTGTCTGTCTCATTTATATTTACTGATGTTTATCATATTAGTTGTCAGTGAATTTAAAAAGTAGTTTTGAAACAGGGACCGCCCTCGAATAAACTCCACCTTTTTGCAATTGGACGCCGCTTCAAAAACGCTACAAATCCAATTATTAATAAGAATTCTCAGTGGTTAATGAGTAAATCAGTTTTTTCCGCCTGTCTGAGATGATAACAGTAGTCGAACAAACTTTGTTCTTGTTTTTTTTTTCCGCAGGTTTCCCTGGAAGTTCATTAAATTGTTATCCATCTGTACTTTTGAGTGGAGAGCTCGAGAGAGGCGCTGTAAATTAATTTGAACCTTGTGAACGGAGTTCATCGTACCATCCGGAAACCATGCACCACGGGAAGGAAAGCCAGCGGTGAAAGAAGGAGGAACTGGAGGCGGGGTGTTAGGCTCACATTACGAAACGTGACAGTCTTGCTCATGTTTTTGTCTCGGGACTTAAGACATTTACATAACAGCTGACAGAAGAAGTTTACAGTTCATTTAACGGATCAGAGCTGAAGGACAGTGGTAGTAGTTGAAATCAGAGGATAAAGCACGCTCATATTTTTGGCTTCTTTTGATCGTGGATTTGTTTATTTATCACGGCCCTTCAAGTTTGCAGTGAAGTACGGAGGAAAGCTGGGCAGAAGCTCATGGGATTTTCCAAATCGAAAAAAAATCGCAGGTTTGTCTATGAAACCTTAATTGTAAATAAGGGAATTCCATCACTTGTCACGCATTACCAGAGGTCATTCTGCAAGTTTTCGATTGAGACGTAATTATTATTATTATTATTATTATTATTATTATCATTTCTCTTTTGCATCGTGGTAAGAAATGGAAACAATGTTTTCTTCTTTTTTTCTGCGTTAAAATTTCACCGTACGATTTAAAAGGTTTCAAATTCTTTTGGTTCAATCGTAACGATTTCTCGAGCTTAGCACGTGAGTCGAAAGGTCCAAAAAGAGCGGTTGCAAAACCATTGACACGATCGTGACAAAGACGGGAAAAAGCCACATGATTTGCGATTTGTGCGTGATCATTGCCTTCGAAAGATGTAAATTTCACCTCAGCATAAAAAGCGTACAATCGATAGTGTTGCGTAAAATTTCTTTCAAGTCCAACTTTGAAATAGATTGTAACGCGAAATGCCCAAGTTTGGTATCAATTGGGTGAAAACCTCTTGAATCACGCGCTTGTCACTGGGTTTTGTGCTTCCTTGATCAGATTTCGCAACCAATCAAATGACAACAAACTTTTTCCCGCGAAGACTTTGCCAATCACGTGCCTAAAAAAAATTGTCTTCTAGCGTCATGTGACCCCGACGCCTTCTTCCCACGTCTCTCTCGTTGCTTGTTCTCGCATGTGTACGTGTTGTGAGGGAAATGGTTTTAGGAGCTAAAGGCAGCGCCAATGTTGTCGAAAATATTCTCTTTTGGTGCACGAAAACCTGGGAAAAAGCACAATGATGGCGACCTGTAAGTTTCTCGTCTGAATGACTTCGTTCCCTCGTTTGAAGATCGTTATAACGACGCTTAATTTTGTTTTGTAATTTCACAGCGAAACACCAGACGAAATTCTTGCTACTAGAAGGTAAATTATAACGTGCTAATATGACACGATTTTGTCGATTTCTGTTCGTCAGTCTTCAGGTGAAATACTAGCTAAATTTGCGGGGTTACAAGTTCACTAGTGCTCAGAATATAACAGAATTTCCTACCGTAGCTTGCATTCGTGACCGAAAAATTAACATGAATGCGAGTAGTAGCAATTGTAAGTGTACAATCGTGTCGCCTGCGAAATATGTTTCTTGGAATTCCTGTTAACGAGAGGATACTGTTTAAAGACCCCTGCTACTGTCAAAGTTTTGAAGTACGCGTAAATTTAGCAATATCGTAGAACTTCCTTTCTTTTGTTATGCAAGATAAATCCTGTATTCTAGGAAAATTAGTCGCAAACCTTTGAGACTGTTCTGGAAGAGTATGTTATGAATGTAAATCGACAGCATATGTAAATTATTACGCAGCAATTGTTGGTAAAATATGTCGCCCTTGCATGAGCCATCATGTGAATCTTCCTCCCAATTACCTCCCTGATCCGTCTGCGAGTATCGAATTCAATTACAGAAATGTAAATGTATGGAGCTAACTTCAAGACGTGTGATTGTAGAATTGCCAATGTTTCTTTCGAATAATTTTTGTTTGCCATTCCTGAAAGAGGAACTGAACCTTAATACCAAGTCTAAATAGCCTTGTGATCAGTAAAGCAGCAGGAAAAATTACACATGTTTAGAGCTTAAAAAAAAAATTAGTTTTATGTCATATAAACCATGACAAGAATTCTTTACATAACTTTCGCATTGTCTGGCCGTAGCCGATCATTTATATTAAGGACATGATTATACTGCTATCGGACAAAGGTCGATTGACTTTTTAATGCCAAGTGGTGTCCATAAAAATGATTTGTGTTCAACTCCCTCTTGAATTTTGCGACTTGTAATCGTTTATGTTCATATGAATTGCTTTTTGCCTGCTAAGCATTACACAAAATTTTCTGTTTCGTTGTCTGTCGTGCTAGTTGATTTTCAACATCGTCAAACCATTTGTTGTTGTTGTTTCTATTGATAAGTATCACATACTAGTCGTACCCTGCAGTGTTTCAAAACTTGCATAGAGTAGTCATTTACTATGAACTATATGAAGTAGGAATTATTTTTCAATCAGATTTGCTGACTAAGACATATAGAATGAAGTTTTGTGGGAAATTGGGTCAATTTTCACAAACCAGAGTCCTAACAATCATATTTTTGTATAATTAAGATTTTGAATTTAGCACAAGTCATCTTTCTTACACTACTCTCATTTGGGCAATGGCATTCAGGGTGGAATTAAAATCTGAGGAAACAAAATTTGGATTGTAGTTTATTCTTCAAAAGTCTCTTGAGTTGTGTTTTTCCTGGAAATCTGAATAATACTCTTTTGATTTTACTTGACAATTTGTCAACTTGGGAAGTAGATTACAATCAGCCTCTGCTTCTGGACAAAGTCTGTGTCAGGACCCTTCTTTTCCTCTGCCTCACTCCTTTCCATGCAAGGCGTTATCATCATTCTTTTTTTTGCTGAAATTTTTTTAGTCTTATGACAGACTTGGCTAAAAAGCAGGGACTGCTCATAGTCTTCACACGTAGTTGCTCGAGATTGGCAAATGAGGAAAGAGTTCCAAGGCTTGCCTTCAAGAAAAACCTCAATGACTGGATAAATAGTTACCTGATAATTATTATAGCTATAATTGGCTAGATTGAAAATAAAATATCTTACCTATTCAATTATGCCTTTAAAGGCCCTTTCCACAACTGGAACATGATGAGATAAGAATTCTGGTGTTCAAGGAATGTGATCGCAAAGGAAAGACCTTATTGTTTGACTCCAAAGCAGTTCCCAAGAGCAACAATCAACAGGTATTCTGTTAAGTATAATTAAACTTGTTTTATAATAGTTAAGTGCATTTGTACTTGCCATAGATGGATGCCACTCCTTTGGTGATAACTTTGCTGAGGTTTCATGAGTTTCCTTGCAAACTTAGTGGTAACAATATTGCAGGGGTTTTTAGAGATGCAGCGATAATTGACAGTGAGTATCTTGTGGGATTCTATGATTGGATATTATTAGTGTTCTGGACTTTTGATCTTAGGTTCAGGGATCAGATTCTTGACCCTAAGGTTCAAGGGTAAACTATCATGGGTTCATTTTATTTTGCCTTTGGCTTAGACACTTTATTTGGCCCTTTTGATGCCCTAGATTTCATGATCAATTCTCCTTACTGCCGTCATCACCTCTCCAATGATTTAGCTGTGAGAAAGTGATGCTTAATCAAACATTATTCCCTTAATGATATTTTTCTTTCTTCTGATCTCTTTACTGGTTCTTGTTGTACTGATGTTGAAGAAGTTTATTTTTTCCCTGCTGGGAACTGTGTATTGTCTTAATCAATTTTGAATCCAAAGTACATGGTTTGGTTTAATATTTCAGTGCATTTTTTTTAATGTCACCAGGATGCGGGGCAGAACAGAATTTCTGATTCAGACAAGAAGCTTTCTGGAGGCCCCAGGCTTGAGCAAAAAGGAGGCAGATCTCAGTCAAAATTACAGGTTAGCTAAAGTGCTGTGTGATTCAAGAAAATTTGAACTGCACTGTTATACATTTTCATTTTAGCAATATTTTATAGAGCTAGTGTATCAATGTCAGTGACTGAGAAACTGCAGACTTACCCCTCCCTTAGTCAGCTGACTGTTGTTGGGTCAGGGGAGCGATGCTTTGGAATAACATTAGTGTATTACAGCTAACCGATGCAACTGATGATTTCAAGCTTTCATCTTTTTTCAGGGTCAACTAATTGTTAGAAACCAGAATCAAAACATATATAATTTATGTATATATATATATATATATATATATTTTTTAAAATTTTATTCATATGTTTTTAGGTACATGATTGCTTAGATACTGACATTGATCTGAGCTTGTCACATGGTCAAGCTGTTCAAAAAATTATCTCTGTCTGACTCTTCCTCTGTGCACCTTTTCATATGTCCAGTCATCTAAATTTTAGCCATTAATTATTGAAAAGTTGGTTTTTAAGCCAATCAAAGTGCATTGTTTCCCTGGTTGCTGTTGTATTGATTATTGAAGATGAATTGAAGATGGTTTGGTTGTGGCATTTTTCATTTATTTTTTTTTTTTTTGCATTTTTATGAACCTAGACTTCATCTCAGGCCACAAAAATGCCAAAAAAAATGTCTCAGGCCACTGTCTACATAGTAGTTATCTTGCTCCTGCACTTCTTGATGATTCTTGTCAACAACTGCTTGCATGATGCACAAATGCATGCATGTGCATATGTGACGGACCAAAGATTTTTTTAGTTGGTGCATGTATTCTGCTGTGATCAGCTCATGTGAAGTAGCTTTCTCCCTTACCTTATAAGCATGACAATTTAAAGAAGTTTCAATCTGATAGAGCAATACCTATACCTGGTAAATTTTTAAGAATTCCAAGTCATTTGAGGCAGTAATCAGAGGTACTTCAGGTGATAAATTTAATGGGTTACAGCTTGAAAAGGAGAACACTGGTGAATGGGTTATGAAACTGCATAAGCCCTCTAGGATTATCTGACGATATTTGTAACTTTGACTCATTTTCATTTCAGTATGCACGACAAAGCCACGACTCCAAAATGTTGGGGGAGATGATCTTTGGCTCTGTGGCAATGACATACAAAGGGCAAACAGTCAAAGTCCATGAAATAAGGTATGATTCTAAAGGTCAAAGGTTAACCTAAGGGAGTTGTTCTTTTATATTTTTTTATGAGTGTATGTTGTGAAGGAAAATAGAGGAACCTCTCAAATATGTATTTTAGTTCAGCACAAGTTTCAGGTAAAATGGTTTTTTCTTAGTTTGTTACCTTAATTCTTTGGGTCACAATAGAAAATATTAAACAGACAAGTTGTTAATCATTGTGTTTTTAAATCATTTAATTTGCAACGTAGATTTAAATATACAGTGTATGTAGCACAAAGATTGCTGTCTTAAGTTTGTTGAAATGTTCAAGAAACACTCCCTCATTTAACATGTTAACCAATATTTCTCATTTAAGTCGGAAATCAAACTAAAGACCTAACATTGGTCAGGTTATAAAGATACCAAGCTTTAGTTTTTGTCACATGAGGTTTAACTGACTAGAAATTAGGATATTAAAATTACTTTGTAAAGTCATAAGTATGTTGTGATATAAAGCAAACTTTGGAAATATGTAATTTAGATAGGTAAGTAGCTCTGAAAGTCTAAGCTAATAGAGTTTACAAATGAAATGGGCATGTTTTGTTTATTTTAGAACTCCACACCAGCTCTTACTGACCAATGTGTTTGCTGTCCAACCAAGAA
Source organism: Pocillopora verrucosa (assembly GCF_036669915.1). Lineage (NCBI taxonomy): Eukaryota > Metazoa > Cnidaria > Anthozoa > Scleractinia > Pocilloporidae > Pocillopora > Pocillopora verrucosa. The sequence goes on along the minus strand of NC_089316.1, from coordinate 19,988,711 downwards.
TTGTTCTGCCCAGCTGTGGGTAGGTGTCAACTGTCCTTTGATCATGAGTTCTTTCATGACCACTTCATGAGAAAAATGTTTCAATGCAAAAAAAGTTATTTTTTATTTGTTCTTTTTTGTTTCTTATTCTTTCTCAACTGAAATAAAGACCTTTGAAGTTGATTTACCATCAACAATATAAATTGTGTTAACCTTTTAACTCCCAAGATCTGATTTTGAGTTCTCCTCTCTAGCTGCTACCCACTTTCTGTTAAATTAGTTACAAGAATTTGGTGTTAGATCATGATAGCAACTAAAACCAATAAGTTTGATTATTCTCATTACTTGTTTGGTGGATAATATATGAATATCATAGAGAGAACTTTAATGTTAATCTCTTCTGGGTGTTAAAGGATTAAATTTTGTGAACATACAACTGTACACTTACAGTAACACCAGTTTTCAAGGTGCGGTACAACATTGAGATTAAAACAATAGTTTTACTGGCAACTTTGATTATGGTTAGTAATGTTTGGACAGAGTTCTCTCATATTTTCAGCATGACAGACTGTTCTTTATACATTTCCTAACATGCTGACAAGGATAATTTGTTTGCAAATCAAAAAGTTCCTTCCCTGGTGATCATTTCCTTTATTCTCATGACTTTAATGTGTGATTCAGGAGTGATCTTGTAGGGAGAAATTAGATGTTAGTCACGCTTAGGGTTTAAAGGGTTAAGGGGAGTTGTGCTAAGCTCCAGCCTCTTTCCTGTGTTTCATTTTGTTGTTTGATTTTCCTTGTTTCAGTGATTCAAGCGATTATTACAGCACCAGCAGTAGTCATGTAGATTCAGGAATAGGAGACAGTTCAAACAGACTTGATCCAGACTGTGAGTCATTGTCATCACAGAACAGTTTTTCTAAACTTGAAGATTCTGTTCTTGGTAAGTGTTTTCGTGTCTTGGAGCATTCAATCATTTCATGTCAAACTGCAGAATTATGCATTGTTTAAAGCTAAGAAATACATTTACATGTAGGACATGGAATGACCCAGATTAGGGTGAATGCTGATAGTGTTACAAGGTGTATGTGAAATATTATTGGGAACCATATGGATGAGAAAATGTCACCTTTTTTAGAGTATTTATTTTCCTTGCACTTATTACTTCTCTGTATTGTCTGCCACACATTTCTTAGAGTTTTAGTTATGAGAATTTGGTGTGAAATCAAGCAGTGGAAGTTATGTTGTAGTGGAAAAGTGGGAAAGGGTGAAGGGGAAATGTGTGACAGCTGTTGATGCTCATCTCAGATGCTCGAGATTTCACACTTGATAGTCAATATGTATCTCACTCTTACATGCTCATGTACAGTAAATGATGCTTTTCTCTTTAATTTTTTTAGGGAATTCCTCCAAACCAATGGCTGTCCCTGGCTCTTCGCCGGTAGTTGTCATTGATGCTGATGAAGACAGTGGATTCACAGCATCTGTTGATAGTAAGTTAGCCAATGAATATTACTTGTACATGTTGGTTCTAAAGATCATCTCTTCCTGGCCACCAGAAAGGCTTTAGGTAGTGTTTTTGTTCATAATGAAATACAGTTTTGTTGCTTTACCTGAAATCTACAGGGATTAGAAAAAATGCTGTAAATGCCACAGTTTCAAGAGACATGTACACTGCACATGTATTTTCTAAGCTACAGTAACAAAGATTTGCTGTTGGAAATTCATCAGTTGTCTGGCAAATGCTGGGCCTATTCAATACATCTGTTGCATTTTGATAATTGTAACTTCATGTAATATTTCCAGTATAGCAACATTCACTGTTAGTGGGGTTTCAAGCAAATACTTGATGTAAAATTTACAATTGTCTAAATTTCTTTTTTTGTCTTTAAAGGTAACACATCATCATGGTTCACCTCTGCATCCTCACCTTGTGGCAGTTACCACAGACGTCTCCGTCGAAGTCATGCCACCAGTATTGACAACAGTTTTGGAAGGAAGAGTGATGAGTTATCTGAAGATGTGAGTTCACAAATCAATTTGAATAATTTTCCTCATATGGGTGTTTATGGGTTCTCTAGACCATGCCAAATCATACCAAAAAATAATTTCACCTGGATCCAGCTTAGAAATTTTAAAAAATACAACACATGTATCTTGATATCAGAAATGAACAAAATGGATGGAAACCTCCAATCACAACACAGGATGCATTGGTTATATTTTACTTGTTGCAAGTTTGGGATCTCAGCTTATAGCAGGGATCTGCTCATAGCTGAATAAATTTGGTCCTGACAGCCAGCAAGTTATTGATAAGGGCTATTTTTCCATGCCTCCTTGTAGATTTCTCCACCTGTGGGAAGAAGACCAAAGCTGGGTATTGGTATTTTGTTTACTCTTGGTGACAATGAAGATAGAAGCAGGTACAGTTCTTACTTTATGCAGCTTACACATATGATTTTCTTATATTCACAGTCATTCATTCATCACCTCGTGCGTTTATTACAAACCAACTTAATGACCAGCTCCTAGTTGGCTTGTTATAGTGTAGCTCAGTTGGTAGAGCACTGCACTGGTATTGCAGAGGTCATGGGTTCAAATCCCATACAGGCCTGAATTTTTTTTCAGGCCTTATTTTCACTACTTCTCAAGTAGTGTTCATTACTGCAAAGATTGCTTTCATATTCGTGTTATTTGTTCTATCTACCTATTCTTAACTCACTAATGTACAACAAATTGTAAACTTCTGCTCAGATATACATGTATTGTAAATGTGCCCACCAATTTTGCATTTCTCAGAGAAGGATTTCATAGTTGCAGGTCATTTAGCAAACTACATGCAGGAACAGTTCTGATGGGGGCTTCTTTTCATTTCTTCACAGGGCTCTTCAAGGGGTATTTTTTGCACATTTCCCTTTGTTTGAATTGCACGTGATGAAACTTAGAGTGTCCATTGAGAATGCTTGTTTTGGAAAGCCAAGGTTATTTACAAGTCAAGTCATTGAGGTAAGGACACATGACAAATGTGTTCAATTCTTTTTTTTTTTTAATGTAGATTGCTGTTTGTCTGCAAGTCGAACAGGGGTGTGTAACTTGTTTTTTTGCTTGTCTATTTTTCTGTCTCTCTTTTTTGGTGTTTCAACCCTTAAGTTCTTTCTTGCATAAAGGGGGTAAGTTTCTAAAGAAACTGTGGTGCTGCGTTGGTGAGAGAGTACAACAACTGAGTTGTAAACGTAAATTAGCCACTGTAAAGAGTTTCAAAGCTGATGTTTTCTTGCATAATTTTGTTTGTGTATCAACTTAAATCAAATTGACTAGTTGTGTGTGTGTGTGTGTGTGAATTACTTAGGTATTCAATTGTTTTGTCAACAGGCAGTGAACACATTTCGAGACACAATTCACAATATGCTTGCAACACCAAGACTCAAGGTAACAAACATGAAATATTTTTACTTTATTTTTATTATGTTAAACTTATCACAGCTCAACCTTTTGTAAAAATTCAACATCTGGCAACCATTTTTGAAGTAGTTAATAAATGTACAGTACAGTGTAGATGGGATGACCATATTACACAATAATACGTGATGTGTTTTTCACCTAAAGAAATAGTGTGCTGTTCAGCCAGTTCTGTGCATAAAACAGTGTTGATTTCCTTCCCAATTTTTTTTATAATTATCATGAACACAATAAAATTACCTGATGAAAACTTAACTGCCTGCAACTTGTTGACTGCCTCAGCAATTTTGGCAACTAAAATGGCTGCTGCGTTTAGCAGCTTATTCATGTATACTGAATTTATGCAGACTAAACAATAATGTAATTGATAATGATGGCAGCTGTTTGTGACTGGAGAGAAGAACAGAATTTGCATCCTGGCTAACACAGCATGTACATTGTACTTATCAGCACCAATTGTAACCAAATCTTGAGTGTTTTTCAAAGTGAATGTCACATCTGTCATTTAGATGTAACATACAACCAGAGGTCAGGAAGTGACTCTTTTCACTAAATTGTCAGCAATATGGACTTTAAGTTATGAAATTATTGATAAAGTTTGTTTTGATTTCTTTAGGAACCAGTTTGGTTGAACATAATGACACATTCTTCACATCGCTCGCAGCTGTGTGAGAAATTCATGGTTGAGTTGGTTGACTGCCTCAAAGTTGGAAACAGCAGGGAGACAAACTTGTAAGAATAACTTAAAGTAAATTTGGAGGGTTGCTTGAGAAAAAAGAAAAAAATGCAAGTGGAAAATGAAAGATTGCTAGATTTCCTTCAAATTATCCTCTACTCCTTTGTGAAACCCAAGATGATGTGGAATGGAAAGTCACCAAGGGTGTTATTCCAGGCCCCCCCTTAATTTTTTAAGACTACAATATAGTAACAGTAACTATTAATGGTTTTGTTTATAGTTATTGTTTATTAATCCAGGTACTAAATTAGAGGCGCACAAATAAATGTATTATTGATATTGATTGTTTTCCTTTCCTAGTTTCATGGCAGCTGTTCTGACAGCTGTGTTGCAGAATCATCTTGCATGGGTGTCAACAGTAATGCCAGCTGGAACAGCCCCAAGCCGAGCATTTCTGGACAAACATTCATCCAAAACTGTGAGTCTTAATGTTCTTCTGTTGGTAGTAGAAATTTACTGTTTGAACAAGGGATGTTTACCTTGGTGGTGGGAGAATTGTCTTATCAAACATTGATGTTTCAACCCCAATTTCTTCTTGTATTGCAGATCCTCATCATTGTTCTTAACATATTCTTCACATGCATCTTGTGGGATCCATAAGGAAATTTTTAGCACCCATTTAATGCAGATTTTATATTTTTTGTTCATTTATAGTTGGATCTGCTTGCTCAGTCACATCCATACAATCCACTCTGGGCTCAGCTGGGGTAAGATAATATTACATGTTCTTCATTTTAATCTTTTGAAGTTGATTCAGGGATGAAATTGTCTTGGTTCTTTATCAGAAATACATTTATCCCTTCTTTTTTGGTAATTGTTGGAAATTCAGTGACACCTTTTACTGTAAGTTATGGACCAAGTTTTTTCCACTAGAAATCCAAGTGGAAAAAACCAGGTTCCATAACTTACATTAGGGACTAAGAGAACAAGGTTGGTAAGATATTTAGTACACTGAATATCTGTTGTTTCAAACAAAGGGGGAAGATGTCAATTCAAACAAACATGGGAATTAAATGCCAGTGAAATTTGTGCCCACAGAGGTGTTAATTACTGTTTTGGGAAAAAAGGAGACAAATACTTTTCTAATCTGAAAATTGTTTCTTCACATGATTCTTGACCTGCTTACAATCCCAAAGTATGGTTGTTTTGTAAATTTTAAACTTGAAATCCTTCCTGTTTTGCACATATGAACACCTTCCATAGATTTTCTTCAAAACAATTGATTTTTCTTAATAATTTTTTTCTTCTTCAGAGACTTGTATGGGGCAGTTGGATTTCCTCTTCGAGTTACAAGGACTGTAGTTGTCGGGAAAGACTCCAAAATTGTTTCAAAAGTGTTGAATATCCTAAGTTATTTCATAAGATGTACTGAGGTGTTTGAACATGTACAGAAAAGAGATGATGAAAACAAGGATGCCATGAAGGAGAACATCTCTTGTTTTGGTCAAGAAAGTATACAGACTGTCTGCTCCCAGTGTGGAAGCAAATCTCTTTCTGACGTTGAAAACTCTGGGAAAACTTTAACAACTGAGCCAAGTGTTTGTATGCAATGTAAACAGAACTGCGAAGGAAAGTGTGTGCTACATGACAAGTTAACAGGCAAAGAAAACAGAGAGATAATACGTGAGCAGTTGATTTCACAATTGCAAGGTACTAATGGGCTTACACATTGTTTGCATTGCAATGCAAGAATTACTGACGGAAGCTCAGTGGAAAAACTTCCAGGCATTGAAATACTTCAGTCTGTTTGCACATGTAACAAGATCTCAAATGGAGGCGTGCACAAGGAGTTGAAACATTTTATGAAAGATTCAAACTTGATAGCTCTTGCTAATAGTCACTGTGGCTCTTTCCAATGTTATTGTTGCAAAAATGCATCTGAAAAAGGAAGCATTGTTCCTAAAGGAAGAAAGTTAAAATGTTACTGTGGCTTGGAAATTGATTCTGACAAGAATCAGGCAAAGCAGAATTGCGTTCACTGTTGTGCTCAATGTTTAGAAAAACTTCAGTCCTCACAAAGTGCCAAAGGCAACTATCCTACAGAAATAAACAATTCTCTAGCAACCAAGATTTTGCAGGCTGTTCAAAGGCAAGATTCTGTTGGCAGTGGTAATGAAAATGTGGGTAGGCGGATTTCTGAGGCAGACAGTTGTATTTCTGAGGACAGAGACTCCATATCTCTGAGAAATAATGTGTTAGATAAATGCACTGATGTGGAAGAGAGCATAGCATCTTATGGAAGAAGTGGATCAGCTGATTCAGGCATCCATCAGAGCCCTTTACACTCGCCCTCCATTCGAAGACCTGACAGTTTTCCAACTGTTGTCTCGTGTCATGTGGAAGATGAGCAATTGCCGGAAGAAATTCCTTTACCTAGGTACAGAAAATAAGTTCAGGACTTTTTATGAAAAATATTCTGTGAACAATACATGTATTTTATTAGACATTTTGGTGTATGGTATTGCTCGGTATCTTTTTGAGTTGTGCCTTTTTTCGACGAGCTCGCAGCACAAGTCACAGTACAAACAACAAGTATTATCCAACTGCTCTATTTCATGTGCGTTTCTTAAAAAGTGGGAAAAGCGAGTGCAGTACATTTGGATAATAAGATGCATTATAATAGTCTTTGTTAGTGACCGTTGGCTTTACTTTTTTCCCTTAAATTTGTTTAAATTTTTACTAGTCTTGGATAATCTGACTGGTCTGTAGTTTTCTTACAATGTGTGTTGTAGCAGTCTCAGAAGTACCATTTTTTCTCCTTCTTTTCCTGCTACAGAACAACACTCTAATTTTATATTCTTTATTAACAAGTACATTCACATTTTCCCCTCAAACTCTTTTAGGACTGAAGAAGTGAGCTTCTCCATAAACAGGTAAGATAATGTTTTTTCTTTTTTTTTTTTTTAAATTTGTGAGACACTTTTGGATGTTATTTGGATGTTATATGTGTTCTTAGCTGAACAGTATCATGGAATCTATTATTTAAGCTTTCAAGTAGATGTGCAGGAACATGGAATCCATTTGTGAAATAAAAATATTAAATGTACCTAATATTTTACTCCACAGCAAATCAGATGATTGGAAAATCTTTAACAACTTTGGACGATCAATGTTTGCTGGGTTAGTTGAAAGACTTCTACATGTTAATTTTGCTATACTTAAAAACTGGTATATTGGTAAATTTGTCTGTTTGATTTAATCATGGTGTACAGAATTTTCAAGATTTCAAACATCGCAGTTTAGAGTTATTTATTCCAATATGATTCCTCTCTTTGAATTCAGAATTGTGGACAGTTATCTGCCAGACTTGGTTCTTCAGGGTGTTCAGGAAAATGACTTTCGAGGAAGACTATCAGCTGACCTAAAGCTTGCATTGCAGGTGAGTAGTATGATAATTCCCATCTTTGCCCATCATCATAATTATGTGTAATTCTCTAGAAGTGCATGCATTTATCAGCTAATAACATTTTTTTACCTAAATGGACACTGTTAAGAAACATGTCAGGGAAATATTTTTGATGTAGAGCTGATACAGACCCGAAAGCATATGGCTTTTTCGGTAGCGTATTAGACTCTAGGAGATTCACAGATGATGAAAATTGCTGGTCGCCGGCCTGAAAGGAAAATCCTTTTAGGCTGGTCTAGCTTGCTGAAATCTTGGCAATAGTGTTCTTTGCCATAAAATGTTGTTGCAATTGCATGACATTTAACTAACCTCAGGGAACAAACGATAAATAACAGCGCTTTAATAATTTTTTTTTCACAGCACTCAGTTGTGGATGATCCGGTCTCAGAAGCAGTGTGTATCATTGCTAACACCGATAAATGGTAAGTGCGAATCATTCATTGATGCTCCAAACAGTTTGTGTGACTTTCACAAAAATGACCGCAGCCTCGATATATTAAAATGACAAGGAACTAATTGCAAAATTAGGGTCAGTTGAAGGCCTTGTGTGTCTCAAGAGATTTGAAATGAAAAACGATCCAAAAAAACAGAGTTTCAACTGACCACAATAATTCAATGAGGAGAAAGGCAGTTATCAGGGTGCGTACGGATCCTGGAAAACCTGGAAAGTCCTGGAATCTTATTTTGACATTTTCCAGGACTGGGAAGTCCTGGAAAAAGACTACAGGTTCTGGAAAGTCATGGAAATCTGTTGAACTCGTGCGATAAAGTTTTCGGATAAATATCTACGTAACGTAACGTACGTTATACGTTATATACGTTACGTACGTTATATATACGTTACGTGTGTCGAGCATGAGGAGAATTGATTTTGACATTTTGTGAATGGAAGGGTTTAACGTGAAATTTGGAGACCCGGAAAAATCAATCTGAGTCCTTATTTTCGAAACACGTTTCTTATGAAAACGTTTGTGGTAATTTTGAAATTCACCGCGTGGCTTTTGTTGTAGGACTTGTGAAGTTGTCTCCATGAAAAAGAATCGGAAACAGCCAACTTGGTAAGAATATACCTGTATTTTTAATCAGAGATCAGTACCCAGATGCTTTCTACCGTACAGTTTTTGAACACTGGAAGTTAGACAGGTTTTTTGAATCAGGAAGCAACGAGACAAAACATTTTCGATGAATGTTATTCTGAAATTGGATGTGAAAGGTTGGAGAATCACCACTTAATCAACATTTGTCATAGAAAATCGTGCCTTCACTTCAGTATTGGATTAAAGGAGGAACTAGTATTCTTATTTTGTGTATGTGTATGTTTGTTTGTTTGTTTGTTTTTTCAATTAATTTGCAATTTAATCTTCGCCTTGATGCTCAACTTGTTTGCTGTGATTTATTCTTCTAGCGATCCCATTCACCATGAACAACAAGTAGAAGTATCCAACTTAGTGTTATCCATGTTATCTTCAGTCAGCGGCTTATGGGACATCAAAATGTCGGCAGAGTTTGTAAGTTCGGATCTGTTGTTTCTACTTTTGCTGTGTACATTTTATCTTTTTGAAATAGATTGATAAATATGCTTGAATGGGAGCTAAAATACAGGTGTTCGATTGCTCGAGGTTAACACCCATAGCTACATGGAACAATTGTTACTTTTCTTGTAAGTTAAACAAAAAAGTAGTTTCAGGGGAAATATAATTGTCTGTATATTTTTTAGAGCTTCCTCGTGAGCCCACAGGTTTCATGTAAACTTTGTACTTCGCCCAGGCTCACATCACCGCAACCGTGTTTTTTGCTTCAAAAAAATAAATTAAAATCTGGGTTATGACCCTCTAGGCTTCAACTCAGTCAGAATGACGTGTTATACCATGTTCATCAGCAAAAGCCTTCTTGAATTACATGATTTAGTGAATTTGAAGAAATTGATATTGGTTAGCTATTGCTTTAAATGTAATCAGAGCGTTTTTGTTAACTTTTACAGTGTTTAATGCATTTGGAAGATAAACTGAAAGAGATATATCTGAAGAGCAAGGTAGGTTGGCATCTTGATATTCTTTGCTCAATGGAGCGCTTGTCGGTTAATTGTCGTAAACCAATCAGAAGAAAGGAAAATAGTTTTAGGAGCCAATGGGAACCCATAGTAAAACCGACCAAACTGCTAACAGCGCGGGAAAACGCCGGCGACAAAGTCGTAAGTGGTTTTAGCTTAGCATCTGATTGGTTGAGAGATGGGCGCGAGTTTTCTGGATCAATTACAGCAATCTCCCGTCAACACTCAATTGAAAATTGCTCAAATGGCTGCAATGCTGTCTCGCTAGGAGCTATTGTTTGGTTTTTGTCACGTGGCACTTTGGTGTTGCGTAACACGATCAAACACTAGCCGCAAAAGAGACAAGTTGTTTTCAAGACTTAGCTTTTGAAAATAAGTCCATTTTTTTCTAATTTTTTAAGGTTACCGAAGGCTCTGAATATCTTATTTGCAATTTTTTTCTTCTAAACTTTCCCAAATGATTTATCTTTATAAGTTAATTGCAATGAAGTAATATTAAATTATGATCACAGAACCCTTTTTTGAGTTACAGGCACAGTGAGCTTATTACCCTAGTGACTAAATAGGTTCAGGCGTGCAAACACAGTGACCAATTGTGGAATCCGTTTTGATTCTTACAACAGGTAATAACAGAGAGATTGAGGGACAGACGAAAAGTATTGACACGTGATGATCTCACAAATATGCTCAGGTAAATAGGAAATAATTGTGAGACCCCCCCCTCTTTTCCATTTTGTCACCGTCGCACTTCCCCCTCCTCCCCCTCCTTCCCTTCCTCGAAAGAATCCGCGCCTCTTATAATAATTCGTCGTGAGATATTTTACACCAACAGTCTCTCTAATTAGAGTTTTCATTCAGAGAGTTTGTGTGTGTCTGTTGGGAAGGAAGAGGGTAAGGGGGAACTGGGCGTGGTGGGGGCCCGGCTCGGCACGGAGGGAACAGGTTTGCAATCTATTTCTTTGCGAATTTTTCAGCACTTAAAAACAACTTGCTAGAATTGTTATTTGCCACCTTCGTGTTTTATATATTCTGGCTTGGAATTGTTAGCTATTTTTGGGGGGTACTTCAGATCGATGGTAAGTTTTTTTCTTAATTTTTTTTTCTCAGTGTGGATGACAACGATGTACCTTTACTGCTGGCAGTAGCTGGTACCCATGCCCCGCAGAGCATAACACTTGTTGGCTGAGCATGAAGTGTCACGCTTGATAAGATTCAAGTTGCCCTCAAGCGATGCATGTTACATGCTTCGATGTTAATTTCAACATCATCATCATCACCACCATCCCACACCAATACCGCTGGAATGTGTGTATTCTGTGTTATTCGACAGAAGGCATACTGAAGCAGAAATATTCTCTGTGAAATTGAAGACTTGTGTTACATTCAGATGTCATCACGACAGAACCTCTACTAGCGTGACATCAACCATCAGGAGCTACTCACCACGAAGTAAAGTTAACTTGTCTGTGTGTAACTGAAGTCCTTTACTCAGAAGTGGAATTTCCCCGGGTTTTCATTTAAAGTGTTCTTAACACAAAACCAACCATAATCGTTAAAAATGAATCACTCTGCAGGAGTGGAACCTAGTACATTGAAAATATTCAGCAGGATTTGGAACAGAATAGCTGGGGCAGAAAACTTGCGAGGAGTACTTTCATGCTTTCGCATAGGCAAAGAGGTTTTCTTTCTCTATTTTCCTTTCCAGACAGTACACTTAGCAAGTCATTTCACGCTCGATTGAGTTTTCTCCTCTTACTGGGAGAATTTGTTGGTAGAGGATACGTTTTTACATGCATGGTACCTCGCAGAAAACTTGTCAACACAACTTGATCACAAGCCACGCTTATAAAGTTACAAAATCACTATTCGCTATGGTTTATTCCATCGAAAGTAGTCTTACCCATGTGTTTCACGAGATAATATTTTTTTTTGTAACAGAAAAAGAACAGTATTAAGATCTTTTCTTACTTTCACTGTTTGACAAATTCACCCTACTGTTTACTGTCAATTCTCTTCCTATGGAAGAAACTATCCTCTTTTTCTTGCTTGCCGGACGAAAATTTTTAGGAGAAGAGTAAATTATAAACCACGCCGCTCATATTTATTACTAAATACAGCTATTTTCGAAGCGGCCTTCTGTTAAATCGTATAATTTTATCTTAAATAAATGTTGAGAAAAAAACCATCTTGTATTTTGTTTGTGTTTTGAGACTACTCCAAAACCTTTTGAATTCTTAAGAGTGACTACCCCTAATTTCTCCGAACAATTTTGCCCCTGAAGCAAACATTAAGGCCACGAGTGTAAAGGAAATAATCACCATTTAAAGAAGCGTTTGATTGTTATACCAAATTCTCCTTGTCGTTGCCTTAAGAAATGTATGGAGAACAGTAAGACAGTACATTTAGCAAATCATTTCACGCTCGATTGAGTTTTCTCCTCTTACTGGGAGAATTTGTTGGTAGAGGATACGTTTTTACATGCATAGTACCTCGCAGAAAACTGAGCAAGAAAACTGAAAAGAAATGTATGGAGAACAGTAAGACAGTACATTTAGCAAATCATTTCACGCTCGATTGAGTTTTCTCCTCTTACTGGGAGAATTTGTTGGTAGAGGATACGTTTTTACATGCATAGTACCTCGCAGAAAACTTGTCGACACAACTTGATCACAAGCCACGCTTATAAAGTTACAAAATCACTAAGGCCATAAGGGGAAAATGCGTACTGATGTTGAAGGACTCGTAGAACTTCAAAAGTTATTTTAACATGACATCCGACTCGGCTCCGTTCGTCTCGTACGCGGCTGCGGAATCGCGGGAGACTGATACTAGGAGACGCTGGGAAGGAAGGGGACTCGTGCGAATCTTTCGTAACACCTAAAAGTAGAGAGGCGACTGAGGACGAATTAGTTTAAAGGAAAAATGTTTTAAACCGCTGATCAGCTGTAGTTTTAATGTAAAGCATATAGCTAAGGGGTGGCTGAGCGATATCTGAGTTCACACCCCTTGAGCCATGTTGAAACCAATTCCATTTTTTCACTCCTTTAATTTGCCATTATTTTGGATGTGTGAATTGGCTTCCCTTGCGTGTTTTCATTATTTATGGATCGCAATACTCAATCATACGCTCTTTAAAAATTTGAATTTCAAACGCTAATGCGGTTTGCTTAAGTAAACAATCTAGCGTACGTGGTTCTTGACTATGCAAAGCCCAGTCATATGGGAAATATCCATTGTTGTCACGGGCGTACGGACATGCATTTTTTCGCGCGAGAAATTCTACGATCTGAAGCCTACCATTTCCAGCAGCGATCATTAATGGTGTATACCACTGATTTGTCTTGGAGTCGATTGCATCATCCGCCATACACCTCAGAAAAAGTTCAATAACGTCAGGATTCACTCCTCTTGAGGCATGATGCAACGAATTCCATCCCTTCTTGTCCTTTAGAGACGGGTCAGCACCCTTTTCCAGAAAGTACTTTACAGCCTGGAGGTTCCCATAGTAACCAGCAATCATTAATGGCGTTTCACCTCGGTTGGCCCTGAGGTCGATTTCTTCCACTTCACAAAGGAACAGTTCTATGACGGCGGGATTGCCACCTCGTGCGGCGTGGTGTACAGGTTTCCAGCCATTGCCGTCTTTCAACGAGAGATCTGCTCCCGATTTTAGAAGATACTTCACGGCCTGGAGACGGCCATTATCAGAGGCAACCATAAGCGGAGTGAAAGCCTCACTAGCAAGTGAATCAATATCAGCCACGTGACTGGCTATCAGATCAATCATATCAGGGTCACCCCCTTGTGAAGCAAAATGTAACGAGTTCCATCCACTGTTATCTACTATCGACATATCTGCTCCGTTTTCAATCAGATATCTAACAGCCCGTAGCTTGCCATTAAAAGCTGCGATCATCAATGGCGTCTTATGAGTGCTTTCTTGTGAGTCAATACAAATTCCATCAGAGAGGAGGGATTCCATTTTGCTGATATCACCTTCTCTTGCAGCGGTGTGGAGTTGATTCCATTCCTTCTTCTTTTCGCTCACGAAAACGCTACCTAGAATAGTCAATAGTTTTTAAATCAGATTCATGATAATTGAATATAGATTGCTCCTAATGTAGTTTAATAACCAATTATTCGCCGGAGGCGAGGTGAATACCGTTGAATAATTGTCGAAGGGGATTATTCAACAACATTCACCAAGCCTGAGGCGAATAATTGTTTGAGTATAATTGTTCAGATGCTTTCGAATTCTGTTGTAAATTTGTTTTGTTACTAAAACTATTCATTTATGATTGTTTTGATTCCTCCTATCGAGATTAACAGCCAGTTTCCACCAAAATTTAACAGGCTTATTCATTTCAATCATAAAAAAACTTCATATCTTTCTTTTGCATAGTATTACGTCATACTAAAAAGCACCTTTTGTGCTCATCAGAGTTGAATCTTTTGCTATTGCTCCGTTTCACTTCCAGTGTAACATTGACAAAACACGGGACAACCATTTTAAAATTTAGCACCCAGCTACTATCACCTCGCGCAAGGTGATTATTTAACAAATAGAGAAGCCTTGACTGTGCTCTGTTCTGTTATAAAGCACGCAGGAAGCGGCTAGAGCACGAAAGAAGTGTAGGGAGAAACACGAGGCGTAGTTGAGTGCTCTAGCCGCTTCCTAGGTGCTATATAACAGAACAGAGCACAGTCAAGGCTTCTCTATTTGTTTTATAATGAAGAATCCGTTAAATTACCCCAGCATTACTTTTAATTTCCAAAACAAACTTTATTTCCAAAGCGAAGAACAGTGTCGTCAGCATGCTCTATACCCTCACAAAGCACGCTACAATAAGCCAATCAGAATCCTTGTTAGAATGGTTCAAATAATCTGATTGGCTGTACAAGACTAAAGCTGTCAAAAGTGTCAAACCATCAAAGTTCACATTCTACGATAGTTTACAAACTAAAATAGTTCGGCAAGTCGAATTTAACACTTGCCTGAAGTTTTTAAGTCTCTAACACAGAATCTTGAGGTGAAATGTTCACTGAACTTCAGCCTAATTATGGCTCATAAAAACGCGTGAGTTTTTTCACATGACAAGGTAGAAAACAAACTGTTCAAGGCGAGTGTTTTTTGAATGAGCGACAGCCGAATTCACCGGAACATGAAGATCGCTTGGGATGACAGCGCCGCAAAACTCGGCTGCAATGACTGATGTGACTTTCCACTCAACTTATCGGAAAGGATATCAGAGCAAGCTCTTATTTTTTCACTCGAAGGGCGGCCGATGTAGTTTCTGAGGCTTGCTTTACTGTGATGACCGGAGATCGCCATGATGAGCGAGCCGCGATGAACTTCAGCATGATCATATTCGGTCAGACACCGTCATGATTGGTATGAATTTTAACAATTATGTCAGTTTGGTTATATTTTTCATCATTTTTGTTTTGTTCTGTTTTGTTTTTGAACACTGAACTTTATATACTATACGAGTGCTAGCTGTGTTTGATTTTTATTACCGTACGTAAGCTTGCAATCCAGCTGAGCGTGAAAATCTTTAAAACTCGGAATGTTTATTTTGTTTTTCCTTTGAGGATTTTCGTATCTGCTCACGTTTTAATAACGTAAATTACGGCGCCTGGTATGTTTAAAAACCTTTGTTTGGTTCTTCTGTTGCTACTCGCCAGCTCGCTTCAGTTCCGAAATTTCACTTTCAATTATGTCGAACATAGTACAGTTTGGCAGATGGCGTGACAGCTTTAGCTCAGCTCTATGCTCTCTAATCTCATAGAGCACGCTCTTTCAACCAATGACAGCGCGCGTTATATCCGCACTTTATTATAAAGCGAGATATGACGCAATCCTCGACCTCGGCGTATCGCCAAAATCACCGGAACAATTATGCTAAAGACAGATAACCTCGCACTGTCTCCTAGAACGCTCAGAAGCACGAGGCGAGTAGGAGTGGACTCAAGTACATTGACAAGTAAACACCTAGAATTTTGTCAGCTTCACCTGACAATTGGCCGGTACTCATTGTTACTCTTGGTTGGAGAGAGGTACTTTGAAGGTATACATGGAACAGAATGCGATGAACAGGCCACGGCTCGAACCCATTCTCTACGATTTGGAGCAAGGCGCACTAACCGTACGCGTCAGTCCGCTGAGTTTTTTAAGATCGTAATGAGTAGTCTGCGAACATTTGCAGGCACCGAAATTCCGAAGTTTAAATCAAAGAGAGGTACCTTTCAGTTCAGATATTCTTTGACATCCCTCGGTTCTATTTCGTGGCTGTTTCTTCCTTCTCTTCAAACGAATCAAATATCCTGAAAGAAGAAAACGTTTACGCGTCAAAAACGTCTAATAATTTACCCTGAAGCTAAGCTGTAACTTTTCTCGAGGTTGTCTGCAAAAAGTGCGTGAGACAGACTACCATAATTATCGCGTAAATGCAATAAATGCACAGCATGATTCTATTTCAGTGCTCGCCATCACTTAACTGATGTTAATCAGCCACAGTTTCTTTAGGAAGCAATAAAGTAAGACAAGTACTAGAAGACGGACAGAGAAAAAACCGTTATACGTGTAAAAGCTCCACAAAAAAAAATTACTTAATAAACGCATTATCCACAAAGATGGCTTTCACAACGTCAGCGCTTTGAGGGTTGATCTACCTGGGGGAGACGAAGAGGAAACAAATATAAGGAAAATATTTTTATTTTGACGTGGATTTGATTGGTTCCCACCAATCATTTAGGGAGAACAGACGCAAATATGACGTCAACATGGGCAATTTCTTTGTCTAAGAATGTTTACTTATAGTACACGTACACCAGCGATTTATGAGCCACACTTTTGTTTTATGGTATTTTGACGTCAAACCGCATGGGAAAAGGGAAAACTTTTTGCTTGGTAGCCTTTTTTATTGAGTGGTGATTATCACCACAAAATTTTATACTCCTGCAAAATCTTCATGCTACACGTTCATAAAACACAGCTGCTGGAAAGGCAAGCGAAACTACACCAATTGAACAATGGAATAGTTTAAGACTTAATTCAAAGTTTTAAGTATCTTCAGTCCTGTGGGTAAAAAAATCTGTAAAATGCAAAAATGACAAGAAACAAAATTGGCGATCGCTGTCCATGTTTTTCAAATGACCTTGAATAAAAGCTATGACGTTACAAACATTATTCGGCTTTTTCGTAAAAGTCACGTGCCAAGACAAAAGATCTTATGAGCAGGATAATAGCTCAGCACGTGCGCTTGAAAACTCTGTGCCTTTGGCAACAAAGTGAAATCACCAAAATTTGAATTTCTGAGAACAGAAACTCCGACGGTTAATTAACTCAGTTTCAATTTGAAATTTAATGTTGCTGACATCCGTTTTTCTGAAGTATAGATGTGTGGCGCTGTAAGAGACGGCAAGCACGTCTAGCCATTCGTGAAATTTTGACTGAAAATACAAATTCACTTTTGAATCGCCATCTTCTTTGGCATTGCTATCGTGACTGATCCTTAATCACGTCAGGTGGCAAACGACTGACTATTTACGCTCCCGACAATGCATGATCTGATAATTTAACGATTCTGATGGACTACGTAATTACTATCCATCAATAATTGCCTTTTGTATATGGAGGTTGTTTTTTAAGTGTTTTGGTTCTTGACCAGAAATATCTAAACAGACTTAAATGAGCAAAAAAAAAACTGTGTGGCGTCCTTTCAAACGCCACACACTCTGCTGCAATTTCTCTAGACATAAAGGTTGAATGGCTTTTTATGTATTAGGGTGATTATGAGAACATGTTGAAAACCGTAATCAAAAATGTATGGAGTCCTTCTGGCGTGACTGACTTGGTGCACGAAAATCAACACTGGCTTTCGAACAATCACATTACAATTTTTTTTATGTCTAAGCAACAAAAATTTACGAAATACTGCCTGAAGCCAGCATAATGCTCTTTATTCATTCAACCGAGCGTTCAGTTACTGTTTTGAAACCCGTCTAATATTGCCCTAAAATATTATCTGTTGAACTGATCGTGAAAGAACTTGTTTTACATTAGTCTACGAGAAACATACACAGAATTTACTAACCTTGAATATTGTCGTCACGTTTAAGGCAAATGCTGTCACCATTTACGTAGTAATTTTCAAATAAATCTATCGTGAACTCGAAGACTTGAAAGACTTTTCTTCGTGTGTGTGTGTTGAAATGACGTGAATTAATGCAGTGATCTCAAATAAAAATTAAGCGAACGTCAACGCAGTCAAGCTCATCTCCGAATACTTATTACACTGTTCATAAGTAGCATAGTAACCTGGCTCTGCCTTGAAGCAATATTTAAATCACACTACGAGAAAGTTAATTTTGACATATTAATTGTACACCTTTCAAATCATCGGCCAAGACAGACCAATGAAAATCTGCGCTGAGATGGACTTGACGAATTGCTAAAACTTTGCTCGGGAAATTTTCGCTAATTAAATTCTTAGACTCCTTTTCCTATTTTGCACGCACATGAACATGGCACATTCAGCCTGAGAGCGTGTCATTGGCGCTGTAGTGCCAACGGCGAAGCCGCGAGTTATGATAACTCGTCCAGATTGGGGCACCCTAAAGAGTTTCAGAGCTGACGTTTCGAGCGTTAGCCCTTCTTTAGCCCTCTGCCCTGAGAAAGGGCTAACGCTCGAAACGTCAGCTTTGAAACTCTTAACGTTGGCCAATTTATATTATCAACTAAGTTGATAAAATCAAATTATCTTGTCATACTCTGGCCTCCACTGCGCAGCACTACAGTTTCTTTAGAAACTAACCCTCTCTATAGCCTGAGATTGGAGCAAAGTTATCTAACCTGAGCATCCTGATCCGAAAACTTACCCAAGGAACATGATTTTGAACAGCTGATTGCGTCTACGTTGTCACAGATGCTCACTGGGTGACCATTCCAAGATATTCGGAAGAGATTCGCAATTGACGTTCGAAGTGCATTTGCATTTGAATTGAAATGTTTGGAAATATTTTTTTGTCCCAAAAGCTGAGTATTTTTGAGGATATGGCGTCATCATTCTTCAGTCGAGAATATATGTAAAAATTACTTTTAAAGTAAGAGAAACCTCAAAACAAACATTAGTTTGGTAAGATAGAATAATTCACACGGGAAAAATTTTACCTTAAATGGGATGAGGTCGGCTAAGGATGAAGAAGATTGACTCGAATTGCAAATGGAAGACTTAATTATAAAAATTACTAACAAAATTATTCACAACGGGCTTACCTAAAGTGCATGGTGGCGAAAAATAAATACTCGCGAATTCATTATAATGCAACTTCCTCACTGATTCTGATGTTAAGTGCTCATGAAATTAAGTTTTATCCCCTCAACAGTCAGTGGACCAAAGATACATGCAAAAATTGCCCGTGTTTTACTCTTTTTTGGGCTATCTTCTTAAGCTGCCTTTCAGGTGTGGCCTGCCCAGGCCTCGCTCTCCTCGTCGACAAGGAATCTCAACCGTTAAGTCACACTGTGTAGGGCAATCAGTAAGCATTTTAACAGTTCATGAAGCAAGTATAGGTTTTTCAACAGGCTATCATAAGGGAGGATCTTTATACAACCAGAATACCCGTAAATGAACGTCTTAATGGGATGAAGGCTTTTACGGCTAACGGTTGTTATGTTAGCTAATTTACGGCTAACGGTTTTTATCATATAAACTATAGTGTTATACAAGGATTGCCAGCCCTGAGAAAAGCCGTAATGACACATGTGAAAAAATACGATATTTTTTCACGCGTGTTTGATATCGCCAATCAGCTCGTCACTCGTCTTCCGCGCCAATCGATCAGGTTGGTGAATAAACGGCAAAGTTTTCGCCATTCTCAATCCATGGTCGTTTGTCGGAAGTTTTTCGGATTTGGCTGCTAAAACACAGAAAAATCTGTATCACTTTCAGACGGTCACGTTCAAACTTTCATAGAAGGGGAAGGAAACCGAAATACGAAAAGAAAAACCGAAAGTTACATTTTCAGTGGCTTTGGTAATGGCATTTCTCGCGGCTGAGAACAAAAATCAGCAACTAAAAGATTTGCCACAGGCCCGAGTTTCGCCGTGTACCCTGATAGATTTCTTCTTTCAGTAAGGACCAATTCAATACCTGAGAATATTTTATATTGAAAATTAGGCCCATTGTTTGTTTTTGTAGTGATTCAATGCATGTTTTCATCTTGAGTGCGCCAACGCACTTTACGATGTTTATTCGGAGTGTCGATCCTTTTATTCTCATTCATAAATACAGTCGACATTTCTTGTTAGTAAAGGGCTATTGCATTTATATGATAAACAAAATAATACATACATGGTTGCTTGTAAATATGAAATTTCTCTTCTCGTGTTCAATTCGATATCTTAGTTTTTAGGTACCGTCCGCCAAATTGAACATTGCATTTTTCCAGGCACTTACCACCGGACTAGGCTGAACCGTTTCTGAAGTCACCATAGCTGGTAATTTTGCAGCGGAATATCTTCCCGCTCAGACAGTTCCCTGTTGTTTGCAATAGAGGGGTGTGTCCAGAATCATCATTACGCGTGATCTTAAGCTCACTGCCACCATAGTTAGTCTCCTCTACTAACTATGCTGCCACTGACCAGCCAGAACGCCGGGGAGATCATGTCTGCGTTATATGACGGGTCAGCGGTTTTTCTTGCAACTTCATTATAGTCATACCACC